>NC_084568.2:11902500-11952500 GCF_033978685.3 Nerophis lumbriciformis
TGGTAACATAATTGATTGACGGCTAACCATGGTAACATCTTTGATTGACAGGTGGAATGTTTGGATGCATGTTTTCTTACTTCTCAACTTTCCAAATAAGTTAGCTGGCTGATAAAAAAAAACACATAATTTTTTGTTTTTAATGATATCAGGAAATAAAAAGAATAAATACGATACTGCATAACAACTTATTCCGCGGGAAATAGATGATTGTTTGGCTCAAACTGACTTTTGCAAAACACTTCCACAAAAAGATGCATTTCCGCTTTATGCAAGTTTTATTTTGTTTTCATCTTTTTGTTGGGGATTTGTATTTTTATTAAAAAAACCTTTTTGTTAAGTGATTTTTACTTTAAAATCAACATTTAACTCCCCTCACTGCCATACAAGTGTAAAAAGAAGTTAACTCCCTTTTGTGAGGCCAACATGTTCAGTCCTGCAAATCACGTACATCCCATAATTTTCTGAAGGGGCTCGTGTAATCAATCTAAAAATCGATGAAAATGAACTGGATCTTTTCCCAAACAGGCAGCAATCACTTTTAGCATCTGTTCTCTCTCTCATTTGTCTTCTGCTACAGGATCTACTGGGGTTTTTGGACAGTATTTCCCAGATTTATATTTTTATATTTTGTATTTTATATTCATATTTTTAGTCCTAAACAAAAACATCAAACGTTATTGATTTATTTTATTTTTTTTAGATTTGGACCTTTTTGAAGGCTCATGTTACGCAAATGTAAACAAATTGAAAACTGTGACATCGTGTGTTTAAAAGGCTTAGGTTTAAAAATTAATATGAACATATTTGGTCTCTCGATACTTTTAAATTTTCTTTAAAAAAACTCACTTAATTACATCGGCCTTTCACACAAACTGGGCTGGACAAATGTATTGATATTTTTATGTTTACTGTGTTTTACATATGGAATGTTCTGTACTTATTGCAATTTTTATTATTTTTAATCTTTTACCTCTTGGGGTTATTTTGCTTTATTGGTATGCATTTGAACTGCGTTTTATGCACATAATATTCTGTATTTATTGCGATTATTATTATTTTTAATCTTTTACCTCTCTATTTTAATCTGTACAGCACTTTAGGGAAGTAGTCTGTTTATAAAATTGTGCTATTGAAAGAAAAGTCCACCTTGACGTTGATCTACCTTGGAAAATAATGGCCCAGAACAGCAAAAATGTCCTGAAAAGGTCTTCAATCTGACCCGTGAAAACTCATGAATTTAATAAAGAATGTTACTAATAGGAAGATATTGGTCTGGCAATTTTGATGCTGCTATTATGCCACCAAGTAGTGGTCAGTAACCTTTCCCAGAGGACATATGCAGCATTACTTTCATGACCCAATGCAAACAACCTTCCCTAGTCATGGTGCAAAAAAATAAAAATAAAAATCCAACCAACACAAAATGTCAACAGTTATGGTCACACAACACAACCTGCTCACTGAACTTTGTGGATTTTATTAACAACGTCCATGCACCATAAGAAATTCAAAATGAGTCCCATTTAAATCCGTTACAATGCCTGATGGGAAAAATGCAAAACCCTCTCTCCACACTTATTCCATGTTAGGCACATTTTAGCTGCTTGATATTTCTGATTGATTATAAAACTTTAAGGAGGTTGTCACGGAAGTAAACAAAGTAGGAGTCAAACTTTTACATACTCTTATTATCCAATTATATTAATTATATAATCATTGTATTAATATAATATGTACACATATGTATAAGCTATATACTGTGTATATATATGTGTGTGTGTGTGTGTGTGTATATATATATATATATATATATATATATATATATATGGTCTCTCAGTGGTCTGACCACTGAGAGGAGAAAACAACGTTTACAGCGACATCATGTATGTATGTATGTATATATATATATATATGTATATATATATATATGTATATTTACATATGTGTGTGTATGTATGTTTGTATACATATTTGTATATATGTGTGTGTGTATGTGTGTAAAAATTTGTATTCATATATGTGTGTGTGTGTGTGTGTGTGTGTGTGTGTGTGTGTGTGTGTGTGTGTGTGTGTGTATACATACATATGTCTATACATGCGTGTGTTTGTATATATATACAGTATATATGTATGTATGTATATATATAATATATATATATATATATACACATGTATGTATGTATGTGTATATATATATATATATATATTCGGATACTCCCTTCTTTTGGATAAGTGTCGCAAAGAAAAAGCCAAACAGGTTATTAGTACAGGAAAGCATTTTTGATCAAACTGTCCCTCGGTCTTTGGGAGGACGGCTTGGCGCCATCTTTACTTTTGGTGCCCACCTTCAGCTCCCAGCGGAAGTCCAAGCTCCCGAATGTGGGAGGAGGCCTGTGGTCTCGCCATCTGCCCACTGGGAGGAGGACTGCCAAAGTCCCTCAGCCTGCCAGATAGATAGAGGGGTGGATGGAGGGATAGATAGCACTGTCTTGTCTTCTTCAGCCAAATGAAGCTCTCCGCTTCACTCTTTGGTAAAACACACATGTTTTACTGGGATATGCAATCTATTTGTGGAGTTTGGCAGCACACGAGCTTATCTTCTAGTCAATAAAAGAACACCGAGGGGACGTCTGTGCAAGCTGTTCATAAACCAAACAACATTTCCCCAGCTGTGCTCGGTGCGACATAAAAAAAAGACACATTGGAGAACTTAAACATAAGTATTTATCCATACTTATGTATGGATATATACTTATGTATATATATATATATATATATATATATATATATATATATATATATATATATATATATATATATATATATATATATGTGTGTGTGTGTGTACGTATATATGTATGGATATATATGTATGTAGGTATGTATATATGTATGTGTATATATAAATATACATGTGTGTATGTACATATGTGTGTGTATATATATATATGAATATATGTATGTATATATGTGTGTATGTATGTATATATATTTCTATATATGTACATATATGTCTATGTATGTATGTATATATATATATGTATATGTATGTGTGTGTAAATATGTATGTATGTATATATACATGTGTGTGTGTGTGTACAGTCTATGTGTGTATATATATAAATAGGGACAAGCGGTAAAAACGGATGGATGGATGTGTGTGTATATATATATATATATATATATATACTGTGTATATATATATATGTATGTACTGTATATATATGATGTATACCGGTGTGTGTGTGTGTGTGTGTGTGTGTGTGTGTGTATATATATATGACATATATATATATATGATATGTATATAAACACACAGTACAGTATGTACATACATATACGCACATGGCAATTTTTTTTTTTACAGAATGTGTAACCCAAAAACAATTATTCACTGCGGAGGATGCTTTTCTATAAAATCCAAAACCAGTGAAGTTGACACATGTTGTGTAAATCGTAAATAAAAACAGAATACAATGATTTGCAAATCCTTTTCAACTTCTATTCAATTGATTAGACTGCAAAGACAAGATATTTAATGTTCAAACTGAGAAACTTAATTTTGTTTTGCAAAAAATGATTAACTTAGAATTTAATGGCAACATTGCAAAAAAGTTGGCACAGGGGCATTTTTACCACTGTGTTACATGGCCTTTCCTTTTAACAACACCCAGTAAACGTTTGGGAACTGAGGAGACCAATTTTTGAAGCTTCTCAGGTGGAATTCTTTCCCATTCTTGCTTGATGTACAGCTTAAGTTGTTCAACAGTCCGGTGTCTCTGTTGTCGTATTTTAGGCTACATAATGCGGCACACATTTTCAATGGGAGACAGGTCTGGACTACAGGCAGGCCAGTCTAGTACTCGCACTCTTTTACTATGAAGCCACGGTGTTGTAACACGTGGCTTGGCATTGTCTTGCTGAAATAAGCAGGGGCGTCCATGATAACGTTGCTTGCATGGCAACATATGTTGCTCCAAAACCTGTATGTACCTTTCAGCATTAATGGTGCCTTCACAGATGTGTAAGTAACCCATGTCTTGGGCAATAATACACCCCCATACCATCACAGATGCTGGCTTTTACACTTTGCGCCTATAACAATCAGGATGGTTCTTTTCCTCTTTGTTCCGGAGGACACAACGTCCACAGTTTCCAAAAACAATTTGAAATGTGGACTCGTCAGACCACAGAACACTTTTCCACTTTGCATCAGTCCATCTTAGATGAACTCGGGCCCTGCGAAGCCGACGACGTTTCTGGGTGTTGTTGATAAATGGCTTTGGCTTTGCATAGTAGAGTTTTAACTTGCACTTACAGATGTAGCGACAAACTGTAGTTACTGACAGTGGTTTTCTGAAGTGTTCCTGAGACCATGTGGTGATATCCTTTACACACTGATGTCATTTTTTGATGCAGTACCGCCTGAGGGATCAAAGGTCCGTAATATCATCACTTACGTGCAGTGATTTCTACAGATTCTCTGAACTTTTTGAGGATATTACGGACCGTAGATGGTGAAATCCCTAAATTCCTTGCAATAGCTGGTTGAGAAACGTTGTTCCTAAACAATTTGCTCACGCATTTGTTCACAAAGTGGTGACCCTCACCCCATCCTGGTTTGTGAATGACTGAGCATTTCATGGAAGCTGCTTTTATACCCAATCATGGCACCCACCTGTTCCCAATTAGCCTGTTCACCTGTGGGATGTTCCAAATAAGTGTTTGATGAGCATTACTCAACTTTCTCAGTCTTTTTTGCCACTTGTGCCAGCTTTTTTGAAACATGTTGCATGCATCAAATTCCAAATGAGCTAATAATTGCAAAAAATTAAGTTTTCCAGTTCGAACGTTAAGTATCTTGTCTTTTCAGTCTATTTAATTGAATATAGGTTGAAAAGGATTAGTAAATCATTGTATTCTGTTTTTATTTACCATTTACACAACGCGCCAACTTCACTGGTTTTGTGTTTTGTACATACAGTATGTATATATATATATATATATATATATATATATATATATATATATATATATATACAGCAATTTTTTTTAACAGAATGTGATACCCAAATATATATAATATTCTAATTCTATGTATTAGTACAGTGATTTTCTAACTGTGGTATGTGGGCTCCATCAAGTGGTAGGGCAAATATTTGATTCATTATTCAAGTACAGTGTTACAGTGGCCAAGAATATTAAATATACTTGTTAGAAAAAAAACCTCTGCCTTGTTTTTAATGAATACTTCAGCCTACTACGCAACTGTATTTTAATGTTGGTCATTATGGTGGTACTTGGACAGCCAAGTGTTTTCTGAGGTGATACTAGGTGAAAGACTTTTGAGAACCACTGTACTAGTATAATATTGTATATATGTACTAATATAATTTATACACGTAGGAGTATAACTATTGTATATGTATGTACTAGTATGATATTTCACATTTACTAGTATAATATTCTATATTTACTAGTATACTATTGTATATGTATGTACTAGTATAATATTCCATGTGTACTAGTATAATAGTCCATAAGTACTAGTATAATATTTCATGTTTACTAGTATAATTTTCCGTGTGTACGATTATAATATTCTATATTTACTCGTATACTATTGCATATGTTTGTACTAGTATAATATTCCATGTCTACTAGTATAATATTCCGTAAGTGCTAATATAATATTTCATGTTTACTAGTATAATTTTCTGTGTGTACTAGTACAATATTTTATATTTACTGGTATACTATTGTATATGTATGCACTAGTATAATATTCCATGTGTACTAGTATAATATTCCATAAGTACTAGTATATTTCATGTTTACTAGTGTAATTTGCCCATGTGTATTAATATAATATTTCATGTTTACTAGTATAATTTTCCGTGTGTACTAGTATAATATTCCATGTGTATTTCTATAATATTCTATCTGTACTAATAATCCATGTGTACTCGTATAATATTCCATAAGTACTAATATAATATTTAAAGTTTACTAGTATAATTTTCCGTGTGTACTAGAACAATATTTTATATTTACTGGTATACTATTGTATATGTATGTACTAGTATAATATTCCATGTGTACTAGTATAATATTCCATAAGTACTAGTATATTTCATGTTTACTAGTGTAATTTTTCCATGTGTGTTAATATAATATTCCATGTGTACTAGTATAATATTCTGTGTACTAGTATATTTCATGTGTACTAGTATAATTTTCCATGTGTACTAGTATAATCTTCCACGTGTACTAGTATAATATTCCATCTGTAGTAGTATAATATTCCATGTGTACTAGTATAATATTTCATGTGTACTAGTATAATTTTCCATGTGTACTAGTATAATCTTCCACGTGTACTAGTATAATATTCCATATGTACTAGTATAATATTCCATGAATCTAATATAATATTTCATGTTTACTAATATAATTTTCCATATGTACTAGTATAATATTCTGTATTTACTAGTATAATATTGTATATGTATGTACTAGTATAATATTCCATGTGTACTGGTATAATATTACATACGTACTAGTCTAATATTTCATGTGTACTAGTACAATATTCCATGTGTACTAGTATAATCCATGTTTACTAGTATACTTTTCCATGTGTACTAGTATAATATTCCATGTGTACTAATATTCCATGTGTATTAGTATAATATTCCATAAGTACTAATATAATATTTCATGTTTACTAGTATAATTTTCCGTGTGTACTAGTATAATATTCTATATTTACTGGAATACTATTGTACATGTATGTACTAGTATAATATTCCATGTGTACTCGTATAATATTCCATGTGTACTAGTATAACATTCCATAAGTACTAATATATTTCATGTTTACTAGTATAATTTTCCATGTGTACTAGTATAATATTCTATATTTACTGGAATACTATTGTACATGTATGTACTAGTATAATATTCCATGTGTACTAGTGTAATATTCCATGTGTACTAGTATAACATTCCATAAGTACTAATATATTTCATGTTTACTAGTATAATTTTCCATGTGTACTAGTATAATATTCTGTATTTACTAGTATACTATTGTATATGTATGTACTAGTATAATAATCCATGTGTATTAGTATACTATTCCATAAGTACTAGTATAATATCTAATGTTTACTAGTATCATTTTCCATGTGTACTAGTATAAAATTCCATGTGTACTTGTATAATATTCCATGTGTACTAATATTCCATGTGTACTGGTATAATATTCCATGTGTACTAGTATAATATTCCATAAGTACTAATATAATATTTAATGTTTACTATTATAATTTTCCCTGTGTACTAGTATACTATTCTATATTTACTGGAATACTATTGTACATGTACATACTAGTATAATATTCCATGTGTAATAGTATAATGTTCCATGTGTACTAGTATAACATTTCATGTTTACTAGTATCATTTTCCATGTGTACTAGTATAATGTTCCATGTGTACTAGTATAATATTCCATCAGTACTAGTATACTATTTTATGTTTACTAGTGTAAGTTTTCCATGTGTAATAGTATAATATTCCATAAGTACTAGTATATTTCATATGTACTAGTATAATTTTCCATGTGTATTAATATTTCTTGTGTAATATTCCACCATGTGTACTAATATTCCAAGTGTACGAGTGTTTACGTGTGTGTGTTTACGTGTTCTTGTATTTCTACCCTTCTTGAGACATCAACAAGGAAAAGTACCTTCCATATGAGGAGCGGTGAACAAGTTAGGACATAAATCATGGTCCCAATACAGAAAAACCATTGCGTCTAATAAAGAGCCAAATACTAGAGTATGTGAACATTGCTCCAAAGTCAGGATTTTTTGTTGATCTAGTGTGCATACAAAAGTTAACATTGACAGGTGCAAAGGAAGCCATATATGACAAAGAAGGACTTCCCAAGTTAGGACATAAATCATGGTCCCAATACGGAAAACCATTGCATCTAATAGAGAATGTCTCATTAGCACCCCTGGTGGTGAAATCTATCTAAATTAGGGTGGTCCCAAAAAGGAGGGATTTTTTCCAAATTGACTGTGTCACTTTTAAAAGTGATCCCCCTCTGGCTAACATATGTAATAACAAGTGTGTGTAAGAAATTGAAATGTGCCCCCTCTGGCCAAAATTAATACAAAAATGTATATAGAGACATAGTGTAATAACGTGAAGTAAATAATGAAGATTAAAGAACAATGACAAACAAACAAAAAAATAAAAAATTGTTTTTACTAAAAGATTATCTCTTTTGGATTTGCATAGTATGTATTAGAGATGCGCGGTTTGCGGACACAACCGCGGAGTCCGCGGATTATCCGCGGATCGGGCGGATGAAATTAAAAAAAATAAGATTTTATCCGCGCGCGGGTCGGGTCGGGTGGATTAATTAGATATATTTTTTTTTTTTTTTTTTTTTTTGCGGGTGGCAGTTAAACCAATTCGGAAATATATATACATAGTTAAATGTTGTTACCCACATACGAAAAACGAGCAGGCACCTGCTGCATATGCCACAACAGAAGAAAAAAAAAGAAAAGAGATGGACACTTTTACAGAGCGGAGAAGGGACGCCTCGCCGGGGTCCGGGACCGAGGCCCCTTCCCCCGAGAGGGCCCCACCGGGAGCCGTAGCTGAGGCGATCCGCGAGAAGGGCCCGACGCACGTCCAGGGTCACTACCGCGCCCACTGCACCGACACCCCGCCTCGTCCGCCTTCGCCGCGGCCGGCGTCACGCGCAGCAGGTAAGCAGCTTACCTGCCCGCCACCCCCGTGGCCGGGGGCTCGTAACAGGGGTCACTCCGCGCGCTCCGCCCGCGCAGCTTACCTGCCCGCCACCCCTGTTGCCGGGGGCGCGTAACAGGGGTCACTCCGCGCGCAGTGCGCTCACGAAAGGGGTGGGGCTCACCCTGGTTGATATAGAGAGCAGGACGGTGGCCATGCAAGTCGGAACCCGCTAAGGAGTGTGTAACAACCCACCTGCCGAATCAACTAGCCCTGAAAATGGATGGCGCTGGAGCGTCGGGCCCATATACCCGGCCGTCGCCGGCAGCGAGACGCGCTTGGAGGTGCGCTCAGCGCGGCTCCCATATGATTGCGCACTGGTGTGCGTCTGGGTCGTGACAGCGTGGCACGCGAAAGTCTGTGCTGCGTTGGATCAGTCTCCTTTCTTTAACAGGCAAAAGCTTTATAACCTCAGTGAGGTTATAAAGCTTGCGCACCAAACACGAAGCAAGGCCAAAGCGCATGCGGTGCAGGAGAACAAAGGACTTTTTTCATTTAAGGTTTGTGATAAACCATCAAACTCATTCGTTAAAAGGACTCTATAGTAATATAAAGCGAATTTTTCTGGACATTATCATGCAAGAAAAGTTTATTTTTGGGACCGCGATCACCGCGTAATGATTTTTAAAGGTTGCATGACAAACATTTAACTGTCCCATGTGATCAGCCAGTGCGATTGGAAGTCCATGCTCAATTATTGCCTCCGTAAATAAAACTCACATCCAAAGAATCTGTTTGGGCGACGAAAAACATTGAAAGTTTTCCACTTGTATCGCTAGCAACGGCATTAGACTTGTGTTTTTTTGTCCCAACGTGGTCTTTTACATCCCTAATTCCTCCGTGTCCGATCGAAAAATCTTGTCTGCACAAGGTGCAATTCGCGTAGTTTTCACCCTTTTTTTTTTTTTTAATTAATGAAAAACCCGGAATAGGTTGATGAAAACCGTACGAATTACGGGAAAACCGGAGTAGTTGGCAGGCTCACTAATGCCTTGCATCATCTATATTAGATCGGGCGGATGGCGGGCGGGTGCAGTTCTGATCAAACGTTACATCGGGTGGATGGCGGATGGTTGACGACTTTCTGACGCGGTTGCGGATGAAATAAATTGCCTATCCGCGCATCTCTAGTATGTATATATTATTAATGTTGTAAATACACAACTTTATATATCTTGAAAGAGTGGTCCTTAAAGAGGTAGACAGGTCTCAAGAAGGTAAGAAATACAAGAATGTGTGTGTGTGTGTAGAAGGGCACCGTGGAGTGGTCAGGCTTTAAAGACCATCTGCTCCTCAGAGGGTTTTTTGGGGGGGGGTTAGCATGCGTCAGAGTGGCGACTGTGAGCACGCGTGTTCCGTGGGAGTGGGTCCGCTCACAACGAGCACGCCACAAAGTCCTCATTGACATGCGAACCCCCACTTTTTTTTTTTTTAAAGACCCTTCACAATGTCAATGTTCTTCTTGGCTCCTCTTCTTCTTCTGTCTGAGCGTGAGTGAGGACAAAGGAGCGCCACGAAGAGGAGGCTCACATAGCTGGCGGCCCACGGGGGTGCGTGTCCGTTGTTAACGATCCATTGTTGACACAGTGGCGGCATTCATAGCGGCATATAGCAGCATATCATAGCAACACATCTTCAGCCTTTGTCTGGCTTGGCTTCAACCGTGGCGCCCCCTAGGGGTTGTGTTCTGCACGGTGGCCCTACGGCGCAGCGATTCACTTTTGTCACATTTTGGTATGTTACAGCCTTATTCCAAATGATTCTATTTTTTGTCCTCAAAATTCTACAAACAATACCCCATAATAACAATTTGAACAGTTATTTTTTATTTTTATTTATTTATTTATTTTTATTAATCAATCCAACAAAACAATACAAAACCACACCAATGCAATTCCAATTCCAAAACCAAACCCGGCCCAGTAACATTCAGAATAGCAATAAACAGAGTAATTGAGAGGACACACGAATATGACACAAAACAATCCACAAAGCCGTCAAACAAAAATTAATATATAATACAACAGTATTTTCAGAATAATTGTATCTAAGTTATCACAAAACTTTGTGTTTCAATGAGTTCCCGGCGAGCAGACAAAAGCTGTCTTTAATCCTACAAAGCAGAAGGCTTGTAAAACTCCACTGTGTAGGATGGGAAGCAACATGAAGGTGTTCTGTTTCTTTCATGTATTGTAATCAACAGAAATATATTGTCTTGACCCCATATCTACAAAGCAAAGGGGAAGCAGGACCAGACTTCCCTCCAGGCACCGCTTCTTTGAACTGTTTTACGACCTTTTCTGTGAACTGTTCTGTAACCAAAGGCGATGGCTGTTTACGACCCCCGTACCTTAGAAACAGCTGTTGCCATGTAATCAGAAAAAGTCCAAATAAAAGAGAAGGCGTACAATCTTTCGCCAGAGCGTGATGGAGACTGTGCAAGAATACAGCCCAGATGTCTCTCCTCAATTGAGCCAAATTTAATTCAGTCTCTGTTTAATTCCTTGCCTCTTGTCTTGTTTAATAGATGTCATCAGTGTTTGAACCTGACAGTATTCATATTAATAACAATTCCAACATAGCAGTGATTAGAAAGCCCTCATTTACATTATCATTACAGCCATTTATAAAAAAAAATAAAAACACATTGTGTCCAATATTTTCCACAAAGATAAAATAAGTCATATTTTTGGTTCATTTAATAGTTAAAACTATTTTAAATAATGAATCCCATATTCCAATATATGACTCATTATTATCCAAACTAAATGCAGTTGTTTCTACTGATATCACCTACATAGCTTGTGTGTACCTGTCAGTATGAATTGGGCTATCAACAGCTATCCATTTTTTAAATATTACCCTTTTTGTTATGATGCATATTGAAAGAAATGCATTTTTACTCTTTGATGACACGTTACAAAGTTTTATGTATTAAAAGTCAAAAAATACCCGAGAGGAACACGCGGTAGAAAATTGATGGATGGATGGACATTCGCAGCCTTTGCTCAATATATACTAAACTACACCATTCCTCTGTGGGGAGTGGAGAACCTTCTAGAACACAGGTGTCAAACTCAAGGTTCGGGGGCCAAATCTGGCCCGCCACATTATTTTATGTGGCCCCGCGAAAGCCTGGAAATAATATACGTTAATAAAATGCTTCATCTCTTCTTACTAAATACATTTGTAATTTCCCTTTTGACATCAAAAATCATGTACTGCATGCAATTGCATATCCTTTAAAATTCAATGAAAAAAAATCAAAATATTGCATCATCCATCCATCTTCTTCCGCCTATCCGAGGTCGGGTCGCGGGGGCAGCAGCCTAAGCAGGGAAGCCCAGACTTCCCTCTCCCCAGCCACTTCGTCCAGCTCTTCCTGTGGGACCCCGAGGCGTTCCCAGGCCAGCCGGGAGACATAGTCTTCCCAACGTGTCCTGGGTCTTCCCCGTGGCCTCCTACCGGTCGGACGTGCCCTAAACACCTCCCTAGGGAGGCGTTCGGGTGGCATCCTGACCAGATGCCCGAACCACCTCATCTGGCTCCTCTCGATGTGGAGGAGCAGCGGCTTTACTTTGAGCTCCCCCCGGATGGCAGAGCTTCTCACCCTATCTCTAAGGGAGAGCCCCGCCACCCGGCGGAGGAAACTCATTTCGGCCGCTTGTACCCGTGATCTTGTCCTTTCGGTCATAACCCAAAGCTCATGACCATAGGTGAGGATGGGAACGTAGATCGACCGGTAAATCGAGAGCTTTGCCTTCCGGCTCAGCTCCTTCTTCACCACAACGGATCGATACAGCGTCCACATTACTGAAGACGCCGCACCGATCCGCCTGTCGATCTCACGATCCACTCTTCCCTCACTCGTGAACAAGACTCCGAGGTACTTGAACTCCTCCACTTGGGGCAAGATCTCCTCCCCAACCCGGAGATGGCACTCCACCCTTTTCCGAGCAAGAACCATGGACTCGGACTTGGAGGTGCTGATTCTCATCCCAGTCGTTTCACACTCTGCTGCGAACCGATCCAGTGAGAGCTGAAGATCCTGGCCAGATGAAGCCAACAGGACCACATCATCTGCAAAAAGCAGAGACCTAATCCTGCAGCCACCAAACCAGATCCCCTCAACGCCTTGACTGCGCCTAGAAATTCTGTCCATAAAAGTTATGAACAGAATCGGTGACAAAGGGCAGCCTTGGCGGAGTCCAACCCTCACTGGAAACGTGTCCGACTTACTGCCGGCAATGCGGACCAAGCTCTGGCACTGAGCATACAGGGAGCGGACTGCCACAATCAGACAGTCCGATACCCCATACTCTCTGAGCACTCCCCACAGGACTTCCCGAGGGACACGGTCGAATGCCTTCTCCAAGTCCACAAAACACATGTAGACTGGTTGGGCAAACTCCCATGCACCCTCAAGGACCCTGCCGAGAGTATAGAGCTGGTCCACAGTTCCACGACCAGGACGAAAACCACACTGTTCCTCCTGAATCCGAGGTTCGACTATCCGGCGTAGCCTCCTCTCCAGTACACCTGAATAGACCTTACCGGGAAGGCTGAGGAGTGTGATCCCACGATAGTTAGAGCACACCCTCCGGTTCCCCTTCTTAAAGAGAGGAACCACCACCCCGGTCTGCCAATCCAGAGGTACCGCCCCCGATGTCCACGCGATGCTGCAGAGTCTTGTCAACCAAGACAGCCCCACAGCATCCAGAGCCTTAAGGAACTCCGGGCGGATCTCATCTACCCCTGGGGCCTTGCCACCGAGGAGCTTTTTAACTACCTCAGCAACCTCAGCCCCAGAAATAGGAGAGCCCACCACAGACTCCCCAGGCACTGCTTCCTCATAAGAAGACGTGTTGGTGGGATTGAGGAGGTCTTCGAAGTATTCCCTCCACCGATCCACAACATCCGCAGTCGAGGTCAGCAGAACACCATCCTCACCATACACGGTGTTGATAGTGCACTGCTTCCCCTTCCTGAGGCGGCGGATGGTGGTCCAGAATTGCTTCGAAGCCGTCCGGAAGTCGTTTTCCATGGCTTCCCCGAACTCCTCCCATGTCCGAGTTTTTGCCTCCGCAACCGCTGAAGCCGCACACCGCTTGGCCTGTCGGTACCTGTCCGCTGCCTCAGGAGTCCTATGAGCCAAAAGAACCCGGTAGGACTCCTTCTTCAGCTTGACGGCATCCCTCACCGCCGGTGTCCACCAACGGGTTCTAGGATTACTGCCACGACAAGCACCAACTACCTTGCGGTCACAGCTCCAATCAGCCGCCTCGACAATAGAGGCGCGGAACATGGTCCATTCGGACTCAATGTCCAGCACCTCCCTCGTGACATGTTCAAAGTTCTTCCGGAGGTGGGAATTGAAACTCTCTCTGACAGGAGACTCTGCCAGACGTTCCCAGCAAACCCTCACAATGCGTTTGGGCCTGCCAGGTCTGTCCGGCATCGTCCCCCACCATCGCAGCCAACTCACCATCAAGTGGTGATCGGTAGAAAGCTCCGCCCCTCTCTTCACCCGAGTGTCCAAAACATGAGGCCGCAAATCCGATGACACAACTACAAAGTCGATCATGGAACTGCGGCCTAGTGTGTCCTGGTGCCAAGTGCACATATGGACACCCTTATGCTTGAACATGGTGTTCGTTATGGACAATCTGTGACGGGCATCATGTATCCCAAAAATATTTTTTGTTAAAATAAAAATGTTGTACTTAATTATCTGCCTGACTTGTGATTTTAAAACAAATTATCAATTAAATTGTAGATGTAAAATTGACAATAGATTTTACGGTTAAATTCCGCCGACTGAGTTTTTTTTTACCGTAAAATCAACTTTGGTACTCTTTTTTTTTTTCCATATACAGTAAGACACTACAACATTAAAAAACTAACAAAAAAAACCATTAAAACAACAATTAAAAACAACTGAGTTTTTTACCGTAAAATCAACTTTGGTACTGTTGCTTGAATTTTACAGCTAAAAACTGGTATTGTTTCGCCATTCCATTTATTCCATTTTTTTATATGCTGTAAAAAACAACTGCTTTTACTGTACAATTCTGCTGACTGAGTTTTGAGAGTAAAATTTTAATATTTTTTTGCAGCTTATGTAAAAAAATATATTGTTAATGTATTATATATATATATATATATACATGTATACTTATATATTACTCATTGTTAAACGCGGCCCTCTGAGGGCAACCATCACTGCGATGTGGCCCTCAATGAAAACCAGTTTGACACCCCTGTTCTAGAAGGACAACCATCTCTGCATCCATCTACCAATCAGGCCAGATGGAAGCCATTTATTTGTAAAAAAAAAAGTTTGCCAAAATGCACCTGAAAGTCTCTCTGACCGTGAGAAACTAAACTCTCTGGTCTGATTGAGACCAAGATTGAAGTCTTTGGCGTGAATGCCTGTCATCAGGCATTCACGTTTGTTGGAGGAAACCAATACCATCCCTACAGTGAAGCACGGCGGTGGCAGCATCATGCTGTGGGGATGCTTTTTATTAGCGGCAGGAACTGGGAGACTGGTCAGGATAGAGGGAAAGCTGAACACAGCTATGTACAGAGACATCTAATCCAACCGTTTTGTTTTTAATACATTTGCGAAATAAAAAAATATATTAAAAAAAATCACATTGTCATTATGGGGTATTGTGTGTAGAATTTAGAGGTCAAAATTGAATGTGTTCCATTTTGGAATAAGGCTGCAACATAAGAAAATGTGCAAATAGTGAATACTTTCCGGATGCACTGTACATGAAAGCAAATGTACTCAAAGTTTTACAACTTCTGGACAATTAGTTGCAAACATTTATTTCCAACGTTTTACACACACATGCGCTCGTCAGTCCCCTAAAGGACGCCCGGAAGTCACAGTGGGTCTTTTTGTCAATTCCACTCATGGACATATTCAAAGACACATTAATGGACATTAATGGACATATTCAATGACATTAATGGAGATATTCATGGATAACAATAGACATATTCATGGAAATATTTTTGAACATATTCATGGGAATATTCATATTATTGGACATATTCATTGATATTAACAGACATATTCATGGACAATAATAGACATATCTATGGACATATGGAAATATTTGTGGACATAATCATGGACATATTTATGGTTAAATTCATGGACATATTCACAGAGATATTCATGGACAAATAGAGGATATATTTACATTAATGACATACTGTATTAATGTACATATTCATGGACATTAATGACATATTCATGGACAAATTGATTGGCATATTTATGAATATATTCATGTACATATTTATGGACAAATGGATATATTTAAGGACATTAATGGCATACTGTATTAATGTACATATTCATGGACATTAATGACATATTCATGGACATCAATGGACATATTCATGGACACATTTATTGACATATTTATGAATATATTCATGTACATATTTATGGACAAATGGATATATTTAAAGACATTAATGACATACTGTATTAATGTACATATTCATGAACATTAATGACATATTCATGGACATTAATGGACATACTCATGGACAATTACATATTCATGGACTAATTTATTGACATTTATGAATATATTCATGTACATATTTATGGACAAATGGATATATTTAAGGACATTAATGACATACTGTATTAATGTACATATTCATGAACATTAATGACATATTCATAGACATATTCATGGACATTAATGGACATATTCATGGACATCAATGGACATATTCATGGACATTAATGGACATATTCATGGCCAATGACATATTTATGGACAAATTGATTGACATATTTATGAATATATTCATGTACATATTTATGGACAAATGGATATACTTAAGGACATTAATGACATACTGTATTAATGTACATATTCATGGACATTAATGACATATTCATGGACATATTCATGGCCAATGACATATTCATGGACAAATTGATTGACATATTTATGAATATATTCATGTACATATTTATGGACAAATGGATATATTTAAGGACATTAATGACATACTGTATTAATGTACATATTCATGGACATTAATGGACATATTCATGGACAAATTGATTGACATATTTATGAATATATTCATGTACATATGTATGGACATATTCATGGACAATGGATATATTTATGGACATTTATGACATACTGTATTATTGTACATATTCATGGACATTAATTGACATATTCATGGACAAATTGATTGACATATTTATTGATGTATTCATGGACATTCATGGATACATTGACATATTGATTGACATATTCATGGTCATTAATGACGTATTCATGGACAAATTGATTGACATATTTATTGATATATTCATGGACATTAAAGACATATTCATGGATAAATTGATTGACATGTTATTGACACATTCATGGACATTAATGACATATTCATGGATAAATTGATAGACATATTGATTGACATATTCATGGACATTAATGGACGTATTGATTTATTCATGGTCAAATTCATGGACATATCCATGGAATTATTTATGGGCATATTCATGGACATATTCATTGACAATAGTCATATTTATGGATGTATTCATGTACATATTTATGTCTATATTCATGGACATATTCATGGGCATTTTAATAGACATATTTATGGATTTATTCATGGACATTCATGGGCATATTTTCATGGACATATTAATGGAGATATTCAAGGACATATTCATGGAGATATTCATGGATATGTTCATGGACATTTTAATAGACATGCAATTTGTTATTCTTATAGCCAGACCTGTGTGTTTATTTTCGAATTGGCTCCAAAAGCGCTGACTCTTGAATCAATGTCAACAAACAACATTATAAACCATCAACATGAAGTGAACCACACACTTTATCAGTACTGATTTTCTTAAATCAAAACAAAAACCACGTAAGCATGAGGATGCTACATTTGACTTTTAAAATGACAAGTAATCATAGTAATAATAGAGAATGAATATGTAGTATACATTGTTCTCCATGCATCTTTTGCACCTCGGGTGTTTAGCGTCACACAATTTTTTTATTTTATTCTATGATCAGAGTGTGTGTGTGTGTGTGTGTGTGTGTGTGTGTGTGTGTGTGTGTGTGTGTGTGTGTGTGTGTGTGTGTGTGTGTGTGTGTGTGTGTGTGTGTGTGTGTGTGTGTGTGTGTGACTTTAAAAGGCGGTGCCTGTTGGCAAGTGACATGTGACGTCTGCGAGGGAGAGAAGTATTAGCTGTTTTTGTATTGTGTTTATTTCGGACATGTTTTAAAACTTGAGAGAAAAGAACAACAATAATGAATGTAATGAAAAGTTACAGTTGCAATGTTTACATCAGGTTTTTCCATTTTCGCATACTAACACGTCCGAAAAGGAGTAGGGAGAAGCAGAGTTTATTTAATCCGACCTCTTTTATGGCTAGAAATAGTTTCTAACACAATTGTTCACTTCCTTGTTCAATCTTTAACACAACAATAAAAAAAAAAAATGTCAATACATGTTTGACATGATTGACTGATTAGATTATGGAGTATTCATCAATCAGGCTCAAGACTTTTTATCAGCATTCCCCTTCCTTGTACTTTGTAAACACTTATCAGGACTTTGTTTATTCATTTATTCCATAATTCAATTCCACATACTGACATATTAAAGGTCTTAAGTGTTGTACGTGCATACAAATACTTTAAAGATAAATTGTTCCCTAAGGTTGCATTTCTCCTTTTTTAAGAAGACGTGTTACAAAATAGAAGCTATTATTAAATGCAGGTTGTTACTAGTAACTAATAAAGTTAATAAAGACATTGAATGTGTCTCTTCATGTCCGTAAACAAAGCTACAGGGGAGGAGGACTCAAAGGGCCGCGTCTAACAGTGCATGATAATAATGCATTTGAATTTCATATTTTTTTAAGGTGCCATGTAAAAAAAAAGAAAAAAAAAAAATCTTAAAATTTTACAGTGGCAGCTCCATAAAGATTGTTCCATAAAATTTACAGGGTTTTTTTGTTTTGTTTTTTACCTCATATTGCTGTAAATGGTAAAACAGCACTGCTGTTTTTTTTTACAGTAAAAAACAGGCAGCTCCGTTGTCATAATTTTACAAAATGTTATTGTTTTTTTGTTTTTTTACCGTAAATAGAAAATGCTTTTTTACGTTAAATTTCTGGCAATTGAGCAGCCAGTTCGTTTTAACTGTACATTTAATGGTGTATTACTGTAAATGGAAAAACAGTACCGCAGTTTGGTTTTTTTTACAGTAAAAAACTGGCAACTCAGTGGTACTGTTTATTCCATTTATAGTAAAATGCTGTAATAAAAATACATTTTACAACTTTACCATAAAATGTATTGGTTTTTTTCCCAGCGTCGAATTTGATGGATCAATTGCTTTGAAATCACAAGTCAAGCATATATATATATATATATATATATATATATATATATATATATATATATATATATATATATATATTTAACAAAACATAGTTTGAATGTATAATTGTTCTATTTATATTGGTTGCATCATTAGATCATATTAACGTTTTAAAAAAGATGGTATTCCACAAAGCACATGTATTTTTTTTTTAAGTAATCAATCATTGGTACTTTAATATACAGTATATATATACATACGTATACATATATACATACATATACATATATACATATACATACATATACAGTGTATATATATATATATATACATATAAATATACATATATATTTACATATACATACGTTATATATACATATATATATATATATATATATATAAATATACATATAAATATACATATGTATTTACATATACATACAGTATATATACATATATATATATATATACATATATATATGTATGTATATATATATATATATATTTATATATATATGTATGTATATATATGTATATATATACATGTATACATATACACACATATATACAATGATCAATATCCTATATTTAACCAGGTAAAAACTCATTGACATTAAAGTCTTTTTTTCAAGTGTGAACTAGCCAAGAGGGCAGCAAAACAAAGTTACACAAATAAATATAATAACAAATAACAGCATCAGTGACACACCACAATTAAAAAATAAATGATAATAATAATAATAATAGATTTTATTTGTAAAAAGCAAACAATCTCAAAGTGCTACAGTGTATTAAAAAAATAAATAAATAAAAAGATAATAAAAATTAAAAACTCAAACAGCCTAATAGCTAGAACTAGTATGCATACATCTAAAACAAGGCTCTTTTTTTTTTTTTTAAAAGAAGGGTTTTTAAGCCTTTTTTAAAAGTATCCACAGTCTGTGGTGCCCTCAGGTGGTCAGGGAGAGCGTTCCACAGACTGGGAGCGGCGGAGCAGAAAGTGTGTGACTTACATATATTAACATAAAAACGAGTACATTGCCCAATAGAAACAGTTTCTCGATCTTTTAAAAAAGATCAACTACTTTTATTGAAACATTATTTTCAGGCTTTTGAGGGCCAAATAAAATGACGTGGCGGACCAGATGTGGCCCCCGAGCCTTGGGTTTGACACAGGTGTTTTACAACAACTCACATGGCGTCTTTGAAGTCTGTGGCTTGTGGTGAGGTTTTTACACCGATGAATTGAAAAGGGGGCAAATGTTTGTTAGGCTAATGCTAAAATGTTAATATGACAAAAAACAAGCTGCGTACTATGGTCCGCATGTTGCCATGACGACCACTACCTGTCCTCTCTCCTGCAGAACCCAAACACCCGGAGCGTGTAAGAAGACGCAAAGACTTGAAGGCGGGCGAGCGAGGAGCAGGACTCTGGGGCCGAGGCTGGAATGAGGCAAGCGTGCACACGTAAGTTGTGACTTGTCAATGAGGCCATTATGAGACGGGCGCCGGCGTCCGCGTCCCCCGTCTGGACGCGCTCGGCCTACTCGGCCTTTTGTCCCGCTTGACGCAAACATCGCTGCGATCAGTGTGGTCACAACGATGACATGGAGGTTTACGTCAGGACTCACAACTTAGAACAACACATAGAGGATCTTTGACACGTGGCCCTCAAAACACCCCAACTCTCCTGTCATATAGAGGATCTTTGACACTTGGCCCTCAAAACACCCCAGCTCTCCTGTCATATAGAGGATCTTTGACACGTGGCCCTCAAAACACCCCAACTCTCCTGTCATATAGAGGATCTTTGACACTTGGCCCTCAAAACACCCCAGCTCTCCTGTCATATAGAGGATCTTTGACACGTGGCCCTCAAAACACCCCAACTCTCCTGTCATATAGAGGATCTTTGACACTTGGCCCTCAAAACACCCCAGCTCTCCTATCATATAGAGGATCTTTGACACGTGGCCCTCAAAACACCCCAACTCTCCTGTCATATAGAGGATCTTTGACACTTGGCCCTCAAAACACCCCAGCTCTCCTGTCATATAGAGGATCTTTGACACGTGGCCCTCAAAACACCCCAACTCTCCTGTCATATAGAGGATCTTTGACACGTGGCCCTCAAAACACCCCAACTCTCCTGTCATATAGAGGATCTTTGACACTTGGCCCTCAAAACACCCCAGCTCTCCTGTCATATAGAGGATCTTTGACACTTGGCCCTCAAAACACCCCAGCTCTCCTGTCATATAGAGGATCTTTGACACTTGGCCCTCAAAACACCCCAGCTCTCCTGTCATATAGAGGATCCTTGACATTTGGCCCTCAAAACACCCCAGCTCTCCTGTCATATAGAGGATCTTTGACACTTGGCCCTCAAAACACCCCAGCTCTCCTGTTATATAGAGGATCCTTGACACTTGGCCCTCAAAACACCCCAGCTCTCCTTTTATATAGAGGATCTTTGACACTTGGCCCTCAAAACACCCCAGCTCCCCTGTCATATAGAGGATCTTTGACACTTGGCCCTCAAAACACCCCAGCTCTCCTGTCATATAGAGGATCTTTGACACTTGGCCCTCAAAACACCCCAGCTCTCCTGTCATATAGAGGATCTTTGACACTTGGCCCTCAAAACACCCCAGCACTCCTGTCATATAGAGGATCTTTGACACTTGACCCTCAAAACACCCCAGCTCTCCTGTTATATAGAGGATCTTTGACACTTAGCCCTCAAAACACCCCAGCTCTCATGCAATATAGAGGATCTTTGACACTTGGCCCTCAAAACACCCCAACTCTCCTGTCATATAGAGGATCCTTGACACTTGGCCCTCAAAACACCCCAACTCTCCTGTCATATAGAGGATCTTTGACATTTGGCCCTCAAAACACCCCAACTCTCCTGTCATATAGAGTATCTTTGACACTTGGCCCTCAAAACACCCCAACTCTCCTGTCATATAGAGGATCTTTGACACTCGGCCCTCAAAACACCCCAACTCTCCTGTTATATAGAGGATCTTTGACACTTGGCCCTCAAAACACCCCAGCTCTCCTGTTATATAGAGGATCCTTGACACTTGGCCCTCAAAACACCCCAGCTCTCCTGTTATATAGAGGATCTTTGACACTTGGCCCTCAAAACACCCCAGCTCCCCTGTCATATAGAGGATCTTTGACACTTGGCCCTCAAAACACCCCAGCTCTCCTGTCATATAGAGGATCTTTGACACTTGGCCCTCAAAACACCCCAGCTCTCCTGTCATATAGAGGATCTTTGACACTTGGCCCTCAAAACACCCCAGCACTCCTGTCATATAGAGGATCTTTGACACTTGGCCCTCAAAACACCCCAGCTCTCCTGTTATATAGAGGATCTTTGACACTTAGCCCTCAAAACACCCCAGCTCTCATGCAATATAGAGGATCTTTGACACTTAGCCCTCAAAACACCCCAGCTCTCATGCAATATAGAGGATCTTTGACACTTGGCCCTCAAAACACCCCAGCTCTCCTGTCATATAGAGGATCTTTGACACTCGGCCCTCAAAACACCCCAGCTCTCCTGTCATATAGAGGATCTTTGACACTTGGCCCTCAAAACACCCCAGCTCTCCTGTCATATAGAGGATCTTTGACACTTGGCCCTCAAAACACCCCAGCTCTCCTGTCATATAGAGGATCTTTGACACTTGGCCCTCAAAACACCCCAGCACTCCTGTCATATAGAGGATCTTTGACACTTGGCCCTCAAAACACCCCAGCTCTCCTGTTATATAGAGGATCTTTGACACTTAGCCCTCAAAACACCCCAGCTCTCATGCAATATAGAGGATCTTTGACACTTGGCCCTCAAAACACCCCAGCTCTCCTGTCATATAGAGGATCTTTGACACTCGGCCCTCAAAACACCCCAGCTCTCCTGTTATATAGAGGATCCTTGACACTTAGCCCTCAAAACACCCCAACTCTCCTGTCATATAGAGGATTTTTGACACGTGGCCCTCAAAACACCCCAACTCTCCTGTCATATAGAGGATTTTTGACATTTGGCCCTCAAAACACCCCAAACTCTCCTGTTATATAGAGGATCTTTGACACTTGGCCCTCAAAACACCCCAATTCTCCTGTCATATAGAGGATCTTTGACATGTGGCCCTCAAAACACCCCAGCTCTCCTGTCATATAGAGGATCTTTGACACTCTTTGACACGCTTCCGGCAAACTTCTGGGTGAATTGTTGACCACTCCTCTTGACAAAATTGGTGCAGTTCAACTAAATTTGTTGGTTTTCTCACATGGACTTGTTTCTTCAGCATTGTCCACACGTTTAAGTCAGGACTTTGGGAAGGCCATTCTAAAACCTTCATTTTAGCCTGATTTAGCCATTCCTTTACCACTTTTGACGTGTGTTTGGGGTCATTGTCCTGTTGGAACACCCAACTGCGCCCAAGACCCAACCTCTGGGCTGATGATTTTAGGTTGTCCTGAAGAATTTGGAAGTAATCCTCCTTTTTCATTGTCCCATTTAAAGCTCCAGTGGTATTGGCAGCAAAACAGACCCAGAGCATAATACTACCACTACCATGCTTGACGGTAGGAATGGTGTTCCTGGGATTAAAGGCCGCACCTTTTCTCCTCCAAACATATTGCTGGGTATTGTGGCCAAACAGCTCAATTGTTGTTGCTTTACAGAGAGTAAATGGGACAATGAAAAAGGAGGATTACCTCCAAATTCTTCAGGACAACCTAAAATCATCAGCAAGTTGGGTCTTGGGCACAGTTGGGTGTTCCAACAGGACAATGACCCCAAACACACGTCAAAAGTGGTAAAGGAATGACTAAATCGGGCTAGAATTAAGGTTTTAGAATGGCCTCCCCAAAGTGTGGACAATGCTGAAGAAACAAGTCCATGTCAGAAAACCAACAAATTTAGCTGAACTGCAACATTTTTGTCAAGAGGAGTGGTCAAAAATTTAACCAGAAGCTTGTGGATGGCTACCAAAAGTGCCTTATTGCAGTGAAACTTGCCAAGGGACATGTAAGCAAATATTAACATTGCTGTATGTATACTTTTGACCCAGCAGATTTGCTCACATTTTCAGTAGATTCATAAAAAATTCATAAAAGAACCAAACTTCATGACTCAATCACTCTATCACAAAAAAATAAGAGTTGTAGAAATGATTGGAAACTCAAGACAGCCATGACATCATGTTCTTTACAAGTGTATGTAAACTTTTGATCGCGACTGTATATATATTAGAGATGCGCGGATAGGCAATTATTTCATCCGCAACCGCATCAGAAAGTCGTCAACCATCCGCCATCCACCCGACCTAACATTTAATCAGAACCGCATCCGCCCGCACCCGCCCGTTGTTATATATCTAATATAGACGATGCAAGGCATTAGTGAGGTTATAAAGCTTTTGCCTGTTAAAGAAAGGAGACTGATCCAATGCGGCACAGACATTCGCGTGCCACGCTGTCACAGCCCAGACGCACACCAGTGCGCAATCATATGGGAGCTGCGCTGAGCGCACCTCCAAGCGCGTCTCGCTGCCGGCGACGGCCGGGTATGGTCCCGACGCTCCAGCGCCATCCATTTTCAGGGCTAGTTGATTCGGCAGGTGGGTTGTTACACACTCCTTGTCTATATCAACCAGGGTGAGCCCCACCCCTTTCGTGAGCGCACTGCGCGCGGAGTGACCCCTGTTACGTGCCCCCGGCAACGGGGGTGGCGGGCAGGTAAGCTGCGCGGGCGGAGCGCACGGAGTGACCCCTGTTACGAGCCCCCGGCCACGGGGGTGGCGGGCAGGTAAGCTGCTTACCTGCTGCGTGTGACGCCGGCCGCGGCGAAGGCGGAAGAGGCGGGGTGTCGGTGCGGTGGGCGCGGTGGTGACCCTGGACGTGCGTCGGGACCTTCTCGCGGATCGCCTCAGCTACGGCTCCCGGTGGGGCCCTCTCGGGGGAAGGGGCCTCGGTCCCGGACCCCGGCGAGGCGTCCCTTCTCCGCTCCGTAAAAGTGTCCATCTCTTCTTTTTTTTCTTTCTTCTGTTGTGGCATATGCTGCCGGTGCCTGCTCGTTTTTCGTATGTGGGTAACAACATTTAACTATGTATATATATTCCCGAATTGGTTTAACTGCCACCCGCCTGAATCTATTTAAAATCTTTTTTTTTTTTTTTTCAACCGCCCGACCCGACCCGCGGATAAAATCTAATTTTTTTAAATTTCATCCGCCCGATCCGCGGATAATCCGCGGACTCCGCGGTTGTGCCCGCAAACCGCGCATCTCTAATATATATGTATATATATATACATTTTATTGTAGTTTGTTTTTGTGATAATAATAATAATAATGAGTGAAACTTAATGCACTCCTGAGCCGCATGACTTCTGAGATTGAAGCATTGAGTGTTGACTAATATCACTTGAGATGAGTTCGCCATTGCAATCCACTCTTCAGGCTGGCCATCTGCACACGCCGGCTGCCCCAACGTGACGCATAAATCCTCTCCTCGGAGCTCATGCAAACATGCACGCTCGACGCTCCGTGTCGAGAAAGTAGAAAGGCGGCTCTCTTTACGTGCACTTTCACTTGACCACAGTAGTTGACATTGTTATGGACGTGTAGTAGTTCCACTTGTGCATTGAGCACACGGCGTCAGGAGTCCACCCACACGGAGCTGACACGCTGACGCGTGTCGTCAACACTGAGCGTCTTTCATTCGGCTGGGCTGACGCAAACTGACAAACTAGCTCGCCGTGCGACGTCACACTGAGCACGCCGTGCCTTCTCGTGGACTTGGACGCTCGTCGGCGCGGGCCCTCTGGTCGAGTGTGGATGCAATCAGCTCAACACTGCGTTGCACCAAACTCTGACCGATGGTGGTCTCGGGTCACTTGCCTCGTGTTGAAATGAGCGTGCAGAAATAACGCATGGAAATGTGTTGGAAGTGCTGACTCAGCTCTTTAAAAAGTGTGTTTTTTTTAAAAGCTTTTGTTGAACTCTAACCTGGCGAATATAGCAGAAAGGACAAACATATTCCACCCGGCGAACGGCATTTTGGTTTGGAATACACGATCGGTACTTCAGGATACCAGTTGGCTCTTAAGTCAAATCAACGTCAGCCATTTGATGAATTCAAATCAACATCAAAATTCTAAAGTCCATCCATCCATCCATCTTCTTCCGCTTATCCGAGGTCGGGTCGCGGGGGCAGCAGCCTAAGCAGGGAAGCCCAGACTTCCCTCTCCCCAGCCACTTCGTCCAGCTCCTCCCGGGGGATCCCGAGGCGTTCCCAGGCCAGCCGGGATATATAGTCTTCCCAACGTGTCCTGGGTCTTCCCCGTGGCCTCCTACCGGTCGGACGTGCCCTAAACACCTCCCTAGGGAGGCGTTCGGGTGGCATCCTGATTAGATGCCCGAACCACCTCATCTGGCTCCTCTCCATGTGGAGGAGCAGCGGCTTTACTTTGAGCTCCCCCCGGATGGCAGAGCTTCTCACCCTATCTCTAAGGGAGAGCCCCGCCACCCGGCGGAGGAAACTCATTTCGGCCGCTTGTACCCGTGATCTTGTCCTTTCGGTCAAAACCCAAAGCTCATGACCATAGGTGAGGATGGGAACGTAGATCGACCGGTAAATCGAGAGCTTTGCCTTCCGGCTCAGCTCCTTCTTCACCACAACGGATCGATACAGCGTCCGCATTACTGAAGACGCCGCACCGATCCGCCTGTCGATCTCACGATCCACTCTTCCCTCACTCGTGAACAAGACTCCGAGGTACTTGAACTCCTCCACTTGGGGCAAGATCTCCTCCCCAACCCGGAGATGGCACTCCACCCTTTTCCGGGCGAGAACCATGGACTCGGACTTGGAGGTGCTGATTCTCATCCCAGTCGCTTCACACTCGGGTGCGAACCGATCCAGTGAGAGCTGAAGATCTTGGCCAGATGAAGCCATCAGGACCACATCATCTGCAAAAAGCAGAGACCTAATCCTGCAGCCACCAAACCAGATCCCCTCAACGCCTTGACTGCGCCTAGAAATTCTGTCCATAAAAGTTATGAACAGAATCGGTGACAAAGGGCAGCCCTGGCGGAGTCCAACCCTCACTGGAAACGGGTCCGACTTACTGCCAGCAATGCGGACCAAGCTCTGACACTGATCATACAGGGAGCGAACCGCCACAATCAGACAGTCCGATACCCCATACTCTCTGAGCACTCCCCACAGGACTTCCCGAGGGACACGGTCGAATGCCTTCTCCAAGTCCACAAAGCACATGTAGACTGGTTGGGCAAACTCCCATGCACCCTCAAGGACCCTGCCGAGAGTATATAGCTAAAGTTCTGAAGAAAAACTAACTACCGTATTTTTCGGACTATAAGTCTGTTTTTTACATAGTTTGGCCGGGGGTGCGACTTATACTCAGGAGCGACTTATGTGGGGAATTATAAACACATTAGCGTAAAATATCAAATAATATTATTTAGCTCATTCACGTAAGAGACTAGACGTATAAGATTTCATGGGATTTAGCGATTAGGAGTGACAGATTGTTTGGTAAACGTATAGCATGTTCTATATGTTATAGTTATTTGAATGACTCTTACCATAATATGTTACGTTAACATACCAGTTGGTTATTTATGCCTCATATAACGTACACTTATTCAGCCTGTTATTCACTATTCTTTATTTATTTTAAATTGCCTTTCAAATGTCTATTCTTGGTGTTGGGTTTTATCAAATAAATTTCCCCAAAAAATGCGATTTATACTCCAGTGCGACTTATACATCTTTTTTTCCTTCTTTATTATGCATTTTCGGCCGGTGCGACTTATACTCTCACAATATTATGTCAGACCCACTCGACATTCATTGCATTCGGTCTCCCCTAGAGGGGGGGTGGTTACCCACATATGCGGTCTTCTCCAAGGTTTTCTCATAGTCATTCACATCGACGTCCCACTGGGGTGAGTTTTTCCTTGCCCTTATGTGGGCTTTGTACCGAGGATGTCGTTGTGGCTTGTGCAGCCCTTTGAGACACTTGTGATTTAGGGCTGTATAAATAAACATTGATTGATTGATTGATTGATTGATACTCCGGAGCGACTTATGCTCCGAAAAATACGGCAGTGTTTTTCAACCTTTTTTGAGCTTAGGCACATTTTTTGCGTTGAAAAAATCCTGAGGCACACCACCAGCAGAAATCATTCCAAAACTAAACTCAGTGGACAGTAAAAAGTCGTTGTCGTGATTGTTGGATATGACTTTAAACCATAACCAAGCATGCATCACTATAGCTCTTGTCTCAAAGTAGGTGTACTGTCACCACCTGTCATATCACACCGTGACTTATTTTGAGTTTTTTGCTGTTTTCCTGTGTGTAGTGTTTTAGTTCTTGTCTTGCGCTTCTATTTTGGTGGCTTTTTCTCTTTTTTTGGTATTTTCCTGTAGCAGTTTCATGTCTTTCTTTGAGCGATATTTCTCGCATTTACTTTGTTTTAGCAATCAAGAATATTTCAGTTGTTTTTATCCTTCTTTGTGGGGACATTGTTGATTATCATGTCATGTTCGGATGTACATTGTCTTTGCTCCACAGTAAGTCTTTGCTGTCATCCAGCATTCTGTTTTTGTTTACTTTGTAGCCAGTTCAGTTTTGGTTTCGTTCTGCATAGCCTTTCCTAAGCTTCAATGCCTTTTCTTACGGGCACTCACCTTTTGTTTATTTTTGGTTTAAGCATTAGATACCTTTTTACCTGCACACTGCCTCCCGCTGTTTCCGACATCTACAAAGCAATTAGCTACCAGCTGCCACCTACTGATATGGAAGAGTATTACACGGTTCCAGACAGCACCGACACTCAACAACAACACATCATTTGCAGACTTAATTACTGGTTTGCAAAAAATATTTTTAACCCAAATAGGTGGAATTAGATCATCTCCCACGGCACACCAGACTGTATCTCACGGCACAATGGTTGAAAAACACTGTACTAATGTACAGTACTAGAGGTGCAACAATACAGTACAGTACATTTTTAGTTTTTTGTGTTAAGAGGAACAACTTTTCTTCCTATCAAAAGAAACAAAGTATCACTCAGTACGTGTCCATGCACTAAATTAGTCCATCCATCCGTCTTCCGCTTATCTGAAGATGGGTTGCGGCGGCAGCAGCCTAAGGCCCCTTCTACACTAAGCCACTAAATCCCACCTAACCTTATCCGTGTCCACACACACACAATGGTAGTTTAAGACCCCCTCCTCCCCTCCGTCCGCCGGCACAACGCGACCAAGTACGCATGCGCAGAAAAAAATGGGCGCATCATAGTCACCTCTGACCTGGAAGTGTATCCTTACCCTGTGTTTCAATGTTGCCACATTTCCTTTAACAGTAAACCTTGCTGGCCTGACCATCAGCAGCTGTTAGACTATTGTAGTGAATCACACCTGAGCCATCATACATGAACCATATCTTTAATGGACGTGTGGAATTAAACAATGTGATGAAGAACATTTTACAACAATCATAGATATCTGGTCAGGACACTGTGCTTGAAGGCTGAAATTGGCGGTCGTACTTGACGGCTTCACAATAGTTATGGAATACAAAACTAGACGTTGAGTAATCACTCGACATACATCGCGGACAATAACTAGTAATAGTCTGCTTTGCCAGTCCAAACGTATTCGCTGTTTTTCGTAGTCTGTCGTTGTCTCCCCTTCGACAAATGGACAAAATTTTTCACTAAGTAGAATCACAGCTGACCTGGACATTCGAAAGTTGTCTTGCCGTTCAGCTGGCATAACTCACTCGTTGACAAACATATCCCATCAGACTGCCGTTTTTTCCAGGCCTTATCCAAAACAGTCGCTCAACCGTCTATGTTGCCGTCTGAGATGTGTTGTATCCTAAATAGCTGCAATCGCCCGTTTGCTTCTCGCCTCAATCTTTCTGATGTCACTTCCTGCGTGGGGCGCAGTCTTTCTGGCGTAACTTCCTCTCCGAACTCAGTTTGTAAACGATCAATGCGTCCATACAAAGCTAAGAGCCGGAGATTCAAGAAATAGACGGCACATTTACCCGTGTAAAATATTGTCCGAGGAGGGGAACCTTAAACGCTGATTTAGTGTGGCTGAAAAGGGGTTATCCGTCTTAGTGTAGACATAGCCTAAGCAAAGACTTCCCTCTCCCCAGCTACTTTGTCCATCTCTTCCCGGGGGATCCCGAGGCGTTCCCAGGCCAGCTGGGAGACAAAGTCTCTCCACCGTGTCCTGGGTCTTCTTCTACCGGTTGGACGCGCCCTAAACACCTGCCCTGAACCACCTCATTTACCTCCTCTCGATGTGGAGGAGCAGCAGCTTTACTCTGAGCTCCCGAATGACATAGCTTCTCACCTAATCTCTAAGGGAGCGCTCCGCCACTCGACGGAGGAAACTCATTTTGGCCGCTTGTAGCCGTGATCTTGTCCTTTCGGTCATAACCCAAAACTCATGACTATAGGTGAAGATAGGAAGGTAGATCGACCGGTAAATAGAGGGCTTTGCTCCTTTTTCACCACGACGGACCAATGCAGGGTCTGCATGACTGCAGACGCAGACACTCCAAAGTTTTCTTTCCATTGTCTGTACAAAAATTCCTTCAAAACAACTCTCGCCCACCAGTCTTTGCTTCGGACCCGCGTCTTCCAATCCAGCAACTCCAAGACCTTCTCTGTAGTAGCGTCATGTTCGTAGTGCAATCTAAGACCATCGCGGTCTGCGATTTAACATCAGCATAGCCATCAGACACCTAATATTTGTCATCTGTGCCAATATTACAGCGGATAGATAATATTGTCAGAAAGATAATCTTGTTTTGGTGTGACGACATAGATCAACCGGAAAAGAGATACATTTATCAGAATCAGAATCAGAAGAGCTTTTATTGCCATTGTTGGAGAACGGGTTCACAAACTAGGAATTTTACTTGGCGCAATCGTGCAACATAAAACACATAACACAGAAAAGAATAACATGAGCTGTAACTGAGCTATCAGATCTTGTTATTGTTCATGTGCCTGATGGCCGAGGGGAAAAAACTGTTCAGGTGGCGGGAGGTGTGGGTCTGGATGGACCGTAGTCTCCAACCTGAGGGGAGAGGGGAGAATAGTTTGTGTCCAGGGTGAGAAGAGTCAGGCCCTGGAGGGGTGGGAGTTTGCAGCCAATAACCTTCTCAGCAGCACGTACGATGCGCTGCAATCGATGCTTGTCCTGGAATGTGGCGCCGGGGAACCACACGGTGATGGAGGAGGTGAGGATGGACTCGATGGCTGAGTAGAACTGCACCAGCATCTCGGTCGGCACCTTTAGTTTCTTCAACTGCCGCAGAAAGTACATCCTCTGCTGGACCTTCTTGATGAAGGAGCTGATGGTCAGCTCTCACTTGAGGTCCTGGGGGATGGTGGTGCCCAAGAAACGGATGGAGTCCACAATGGAGACAGGGGTGGGAGAGTCAATCAGGGTGAGGGGGGATAGTGGGGCTTTGACTTTCCTGAAGTCCAAGATCATCTCCACTGTATTCTGAGCGTTCAGCTCCAGGTTGTTGAGGCTATCCGCGCTAAAAGGAAATAAGCGCCGTCCAGTGTACGGGAGACACTCTTTGTGTGACCAATCGTCGCATTGGAGAGAGTGCATGGACTTTGGGACTTTACAAGTAGGTGTGAAAATACAGAAAACCCAGCTATTTGAGAAATCTGACGAATTTAGTGCATGGAAATGTAACACACAAGAGTACGGAAAATATGTATCGTTGAGTACAGGTATTGATTCCTAAGTACAGAGGAATTGGTACTATACCGGTACAAATGTGAACAGTACATATCCGTAACTGTTGAATCCCTAATATTTATATTAGATGGTGGACTTCTACGGTATCTCCTTCCAGCCTCTTCTTCGTTTAACACACCGGCAGCAGCTCCTCCATATTTTCATGGATAAATGCCCGCCGTTTGGATGCTATTTTAATGTCCTGGACTAACGTTATCGACTCATTCTGCTTCCCTATGGTGCAGACGAGCAGTGCTAATATCCAACTGCTTCTTTTGTCATGTTTTTGATTATTTAATTTTTTAACTCAACGAATATAATCCATTTCTTCTTTCCAGCACTGTCCTTCATACTTACTGTTTTCCTTTCCATCTCTAGCTATAAGCTAATGCTTGTGAGCAGGCCCGGCCCTAATCAATCTGGCGCCCTAGGCAAGATTTTAGGTGGCGCCCCCCCACATCGGCAGTGAAGTGTATATACTCACAAGAACCCGAATAGCTTTGTCTTTGACCTTTTTTTTTTACTTACAACTATACCTAATATATAAAGGGGTGGAAAAGTGACTATTACCTGCAGGGCAAACATTAGCTAACCAGAAGGCAATAATGTAAACAAAAAACACCGGCTTAAAAGATCTAATACAAATGTCCCTGAGGAATGTAAGGTGGGAGTACTGTAATTACCTAACGTTACATTATTATTTTCCATAACAATTTAGCCCCCTCCACAATATTAACCCGACGTTAAAACAGAACTAGCTATTTATTGATTAGCAATTGCCGAATCATGTAACATTAGCTTAATGCTAAAAAGCCAGCTACTATCACATTCTGTAACAGACAAATAATTTCATGTAGGCTAACGTTACCTACCTGCTACCTCTGTCTTTTCTCGTTTCTCCTCTTCTTTTCTCTTTTTTCTTCCCTGGGCACCTGACAGTTTTGGCCGTTTTGACATCTTGTGTTGATTTTTTGATGTGGTGACGTCCAAAAAGAGTCATGATACGGGAAGGGAGGGGGCGCACCGTGCGTGGGGAGGAGGGGGGGCGTAATGTTGTAACAAATAATATTTCTATTAAATAGGCTTTACTTTGCATTTTAATTAACGTGAGATTATTTTTTTTATTTAGAAATAATAGTAACAACTTTTTTTTTCTTTTTTTTTTTCTTTTTTCTCCAACATTTGTGGCACTGGCATGGCGCCCCCTGATGGACGGCGCCCTTAGCATTTGCCTATACGGCCTATGCCACGGGCCGGCCCTGCTTGTGAGTAAGACGGAATGCTCTGGTCGGATCTTACAGGGTTCACTGTGACATTCACTACGCCAACTAGTGGTGGGTAGGATCGTAACACAAATTTTCGCTCGCAACTTAAAGCATAACTATTAGCCGAGAGACAGCTCGTATTTTAGAACAGTGAAAAGTCTGGGTACTACAGTACTTGAGCTGCCCAGTCAAGTCCTTGCTTTATGTTCTTTACGGCGTAGCCTTTGGTCACGTGACTAAAATACCAGCGTGAACGCTATGCCAAACTGCACATCGTGTATCTTTAAAAAAAATGTTATGCCCGGTCCACTACAAGTGTGAAAGTAACCTCATTTGAATATTATGTTTCTGGAGATGTGGGGCGTGATGACACTCTTAACTTGTATTTTCCCAGAGAAAACGGTTGACAAGCTGCTTGGGTGTGAGTGACCGCCCACCAGTGGAGTGCCTTTTCCTGCCAAACATCTGTTTGTTTTGAACCGTCACAATTCAAAGGTATTCCAGCTGCTTGTATTGATACAAGCATTTTAAACACAGTATTTGTCACAGTAACAATCTGTCCCAACGTCAAACTGTTGCATCATACAAACTCTAATAGCTAGTACAGTTAGGGCTGTCTTTGACTACTTTGTAGTACAATCTGATTTGTACGGCGATACCCCCCCCCCCCCCCCCCCCCAAAAACGGATCTCTTTGTGAACTAAAAGAAAAAAAAACACTCCAATAAACAAAGAAACACGGCAGAGATTGGATAGTTTGGTGAGGTCCTCGGTCTACTGGGAACTGGCTTCAACTCTGACAGAGCACAGAGAAAACGATTAAACTTGACTATTTAGATCAAGCGTGCCCAAGGGTAAAATGTGCCAATGAGCAGCACGGTCGTTAGTGGTTAGTAAGAAGGTCCTGGGTTCGATCCCCGGGCTCGGGGTCTTTCTGTGTGGAGTTTGCATGTTCCCCCTGTGACTGCGTGGGTCGATCCAAAGACATGGACCTGGGGATAGGTTGATTGGCAACACTAAATTGTCCCTAGTGTGTGAAATGTGTCTGTCTATCTGTGTTGGCCCTGCGATGAGGTGGCGACAAGTGCAGCTGGGATAGGCTCCAGCCCCACCTCCCCCTGCGACCCGGAGAGGGACAAGGTGTAGAAAACGGATGGCTGGATAGATGAGCCAAACAAAGCGATTTTAAACGTACATCAGCACCGTGACTGAGGAGTTTAGATCCATACATTCATATGTAAATAAGATAGTGGTTAATGGAGATTAATATGTTTGGTAGGTGGTAACTCGTTAGTCTTGTGGACATCAAATATTGTGTAAGCCTGAAAGAGTAGAAGTAACACGATTTCTGTAGGTAAGACCGCAGGAGGTCTTGGGTACTGCTAGTCATTCTTTTACTCATTCGTACGAGCGCCATGGATGGAGGCAAGTTAGCAGGTTTATAGCCGATTCAGGGCATGTCTAACCTGACTCTTGCCAGATCCTTGTAGTTTGCTGAGCTCCACACAAGGATCTGGGACTTCTCAGTTGGAGATGTATTTCAGAAAGCGGGGCCTTGTAAAAAAAATAATTGTATGTGATTAGATAAACCACTTATCCGTTATCTTGAATGACGTGCTCCTTCAACCACCCACATCCAAATCAACCCGTGACGCTGATGAGAGCGACGCTGGGAAATCCAAAACAGAATAGCCGACATGTTGGATAACGACACAGCGAAAAGTTAGATAACTTTTACTGAAACAACGCAGCGATGTCAGTAGACGATCGACGTCGCAAAACTGTTGCAATAGCAGAATCAATGTCAGCACACGACTCCTCGTTGCTTGCCGCCATTGTTGTTTGAATCAAACAGTCGCTTCGGCGCTACGTCACATCTATGATCCTGATTGGTTCATTATTTTTTGCTATCTTGAAGGAGTTTGCATTGTCCTCGAGCTCAGATCCTTGTGTGGAGCTCAGCGAACTACAAGGATCTGGCGAGAATCAGTTTAGGGCAGGGGTCACCAACCTTTTTGAAACCAAGAGCTACTTCTTGGGTACTGATTATTGCGAAGGGCTACCAGTTTGATACACACTTAAATAAATTGCCAGAAATAGCCAATTTGCTCAATTTACCTTTAACTCTATGTTATTGTTAATAATTAATGATATTTATCTTTTACGGAAGGTTTTTTGTAGAGAATAAATTATGAAAAAAACCCACTTAATTGAACAGATTAAAAGAGGACAAAACACGAAAAAAAATGTATCTTTAATTTCGACTCTTTAAAATTAAAAATTCAACCGAAAAAAGAAGAGAAAAACTAGCTAATTCGAATCTTTTTGAAAAAATTAAAAAAAAGAATTTATGGAACATCATTAGTAATTTTTCCTGATTAAGATTAATTTTAGAATTTTGATGACATATTTTAAATATGTTCAAATCCAATCTGCACTTTGTTAGAATATATAACAAATTGGACCGAGCTATATTTCTAACAAAGACAAATCATTATTTCTTCTAGATTTTCCAGAACAAAAATTTCAAAAGAAATTCAAAAGACTTTGAAATAAGATTTAAATTTGATTCTACAGATTTTCTAGATTTGCCAGAATACTTTTTTTGAATTTTAATCATAATAAGTTTGAAGAAATATTTCACAAATATTCTTCGTTGAAAAAACAGAAGCTAAAATGAAGAATTAAATTAAAATGTATTTATTATTCTTTACAATAAAAAAAATAAATTTACTTGAACATTGATTTAAATTGTCAGGAATTATTTAAACAAGTGAAGACCAAGTCTTTAAAATATTTTCTTGGATTGTCAAATTCTATTTGAGTTTTGTCTCTCTTAGAATTAGAAATGTAGAGCAAAGCGAGACCAGCTTGCTAGTAAATAAATACAATTTAAAAAATAGAGGCAGCTCACTGGTAAGTGCTGCTATTTGAGCTATTTTTAGAACAGGCCAGCGGGCGACTCATCTGGTCCTTACCGGCAACCTGGTGCCCGCGGGCACCGCGTTGGCGACCCCTGGTTTAGGGCATGTCCCCATCGTAACGTTTATGTTTAGTTTTTGTTTTAGGTTGGAGAAATAAACGCGTCCCCACGGTGTCATACCAATAGCGAGTCACATCCAGGCGGAAACATTTCCTGGGTGAGAATGATGTAATACAATGCCTCGCCATAAGTGGCGTTGTAAGCAAACAAAGCCACTGAAAACATCAAAGCTATAGAAGTAGAAATGGCACATAAAGTTCTATTCGCCCGCCACACATCAACACCCCCCCAAAAAAATGACGATAGTGGATGCACACAAAAAAAGGTAACTTTTGTTTGGACAGACGACTAGGTGGAGTTACTTCTGCTTGATTACACTTAATTACAAAACTGCAAGAGAATGTTGACTGGGAGTCCTGACGATTCTTCATCCATTGAAACTCGCCCCATTCTACGGCATCCCTCCAATGTGCTTAGACTTTGCCAAATTGAATAGTCTGCAAATCTAAGACACCTCTACTGTACAGGCAATGTTTAAAGTATGTTGCACTTAAGCACTTTTAGTTATGTAGAAGAGCCTGTGGAGGCAGTGGCCACTCTTTCCCCGAGCTCTGAAATATGCCTTTGAGTACAAGGTGAGAGAGAATCGGTATCTCGATTCTTCTGTGTGTCTTGCATGTATGGAAAATTGTTCATAAAAAACTTAAATCCTAAGATTTTGAAGTAGCATTGGACTGTTGACTTATTTTCTACCAAGTCACAGTTGAGTTCACATCAAAGTTCCTCTCATGTTTATAAGTGTGAAAAGTTGGAAATGACTCAGGCTGTACATGACGAAGATGATGATTATGTGGTGTAACTAACAGGATATTGTATGTTCCAGAGACCATGTGGTGTTTGACGCTGCTGTTACCGCTCCTGTTAATCATCAATGGTAGGAAACTCTTATTGGATGGTACAGCAATTCTAAGACTGTCAAGCATACCTTAGTTTTACTTCTACTTGTAGACGTCGCTTCCCAGTGGACCGTTTGGTTACCGCGGGACATCTCGGCCATGACCAACACATGCGTTGTCATCCCATGCACGTTCATGTACCCGTCCGGCGTCAGGCCGTACCGTGGCGTTCACGGCGTCTGGTATTATGGCCAGCCCTACCCTCAACTCTTTCCGCCGGTCGTGGCCAAGTCTCGCACGGATGTCGTGCACGAGAGCTACAAAGGTCGCACCAAATTGCTGGGGGACCTCCAACAGAGGAACTGCACCTTGCTCATCAACAGCGTCGGACCAGAGCACTCAGGGAGATACTACTTCCGGGCAGACCTCGGCGGTGCAAACATGTACACCTTTCCGGACTTTGCTGAACTCAAAGTTCTGGGTAAGACACAAATGATAGATCAATACAATACATTTAATGGACCATACTCTTGGGAAACTACTACAGGAAGGAAAAGTCTTAATGTCTTTCACTCTTCTTGGAAGACTACTTCCAAGATTCCCCAAAGTGTCGCACCACAAATACCCAAAATGTCTTGTTAAAAAGAAGTATTAAGAATCAGAGGTCGAGTCAATTGTCAGATTGATTGAAAGTGTTGCATCTTCTAGCAATATTGTTCTGTCTTCAGAACAACCCAGCATCGATGTCCCAGAGGAGATAGTCAGCGATGAGAGTCTGGAGCTGACATGCTACGCTCCTGATAACTGCCCCGACTTGACCCCTGAGATCCAGTGGATGTACACGGACTACCTGCCTGACCCGGAGTTCAGCTCGGACTACGTGGAGGAGGGCAACACCGCGGTAGTGTCCAGCACCCTGACATTTACGCCCAGGCCGGTGCACAACGGGCAGTTGCTGGGCTGCAGGGTTTACTACCCCAACACCACGCTCGTCTACGAGAGGCTGGTCTCTCTGGACATCAAGTGTAAGTGAAATTGAATAAACATCTGAGCTGAATTTCATGCTCGGACACATTTCCTTTCAGGAGTATTCACCTGTTCAGCATACTATTTATTCCAGTTCCTAAACTATGTAATATAAATGCTGGCCTGTCTCTGTGTGTCCTGCGACTGATTGCCAAACATTCCAGGGTGTAATTTAGTGTAGCAGGTATGTGGTATGCCTTGAAGATTTTGCTAGTTAAGACTGGTTAAAGTGGTCCCTTCAGTTGTCCCTGATTCCATTTTATCTGGGGGATAGTGGTATGTTGTATAACTCCGGAACAAAGTGACCGAGGGTTGCATAGTAGACAACAAGAACCGACGGTTCTTCATCTTTGTGTCCTCTCAGATGCCCCACGCTCAGTGTGGGTAAACGTCTCCTCAGAGGTGATGGAGGGAAACTCTGTGACTCTGCATTGCGAGGTGGACAGTAACCCTGCACCCAGGATCTCCTGGAAGTTTGGAGACCAGGAATTGATGTGGGACACGGAGTCCAACCTGTCTCTTACCTTAAATGACGTGACGCCTGCAGAAGAAGGAGTCTACACCTGCATCGGGGACAACGGCTACGGCGTCATGAACACGTCTCTCTACTTGGCCGTCAAGTGTAAGTCCTCCGAAAGGTTTTGAGTGTGTTGAATCCAATGAAAAGACTGACTCTTCTTGTAGACCCTCCCCGCGAACCCATTGTCAACAACTCCATGACGGTTCTGGAGGGAACCTCGCTTGCCCTGCACTGCAGCACTCAGGGTAGCCCGGCACCAACACTTACCTGGCTGAAGGATGGCGAACTGGTGGGCATGATCACTGCGGATGAGCTGTCAGTGCTGGAGCTGGAGGGCATCACACCACAGGGAGACGGGCAGTACCGCTGCCTGGCTGAGAATGAGCACGGCCGGGCCAGCAGCTCCCTGAACATCACAGTGGAGTGTGAGTACGACGTAGCATTTGTACTCCTCTAAAACCTTGAGCAACTCAAAAACAGTCTAATTTATGTCCATGTTAGACGCTCCAGTTCTTCTGGAAGAGTCTAAATGTACCGTGGTGAGGGAGGGGGTCCAGTGTGTCTGCATGGCCACAGGAAACCCGGAACCCACCATCGAGTTCTACCTACCTGACTTGAACATCACCATCAACGAAACGGAAGGCCGGTACAACTTCTACACGCACACGGACGGGCAGACCTCCACCGGCATGATCAAGCTGCGGGAGAAAGGCGAGCGAGTAAACAACAACGGCCCTGCCGTCAACGTCCATTGCAGCATCTCCAACGTGTACGGAAGAGAAAGCGTTCTGCTGGAGCTACAACAGGAGAGTGAGTGAAATATGACCATCAACTAGGGATAAACATATTGATATCGGATATTCCGCCGACATCAGCAATAAAAACGAATCATTGTAATTTCCGGGCTATAGAATATAAACGGCATCCACCTAATTTCATTTTGTACTTATATTGGCTGCTACAAGCCGCAGGTGTACAAAACCAGTGAAGTTGGCACATTGAGTAAATTGTAAATAAAAACAGCCTACCCATCATCTGTGCTCTGTTGTGGGGCCATAATACGATTTGATGTCTTTATGTTAGGCCAATACTAAAATAGAAATCAATAAACTTCTCCCAAGGATGATGGGTAGGCTCCTCCATCGCTTTGTCTGTTTTACTTCCGGTTCACTGACATAGGAAAAAAACGTAAAAAGTATTGCGAGATCTCACAAAACATTTTTTCCCCTCCATGTCCCTTTAGGGCAGTGGTTCTTAACCTTGTTGGAGGTAATTTCATATGCGCATTCACCGAACCCTTCTTTAGAGAATTTTTCTTTTCTTTTCTTAATTTAATTTTAATTTATAAATATGAATCATGAAATGATGTTATTATATTAAAGAAATACTAATCAATATATATTTTTTTACAAACCGAAAGTTACAGGAATGTACAGATGATCCCATGTTTACATCTCATTGTGCAACATGTGAATGTTTTAGTGGGAACTAAATGCGGTATCTGAAAGGGGTACAAATTATTTCCAAAGCAGGAACCCCACCCAGACATACAATACTAGTACACAGCTCATGAAAAACAACATTTTTTGTTATTGTCATTGTAAGTGGGCCAAAACACTTATAATAGAAAATATGGAAATGACTGCTGTCTAGGGATGATACTCGAAACCGGTTTTCCCGGTTGTTCGATAAGAAAAGAACCGAGTCCTCGGACTGACTCGAATCCCTTCTTGAGAACCAGTACCCTTTATCGAGACCACTATAGTAAAGAAAAAGAGTTGGTTCTTTATTCGAATCCTTGGGAACGAATCTCGTCCCGACCAGAAATGCCCCGTGAGACATCACAAGAAATGACGTCACGTAGCTCAGTCATTAGGCGCAGATAGCAAAAGCAGGAACAAAATGTACCGGAAAAAGCGCTCCAAGGTGTAATAAAGTTCAAAACAAAAGGTATAATCCAATGAATAACTTTACTGAGAGATTTGAGCAGTGTACAAACACATGACCAACACTTTTACGACCAACCGGAAACATAGCAACCAGGCTAGCAACGCACCGCCTTTACGGCAGCTGTCGCAACGTTCTTAAAGCAACCGCGGCACATACATATATATACAACATATATCTCCCTTTTTTAACTTTTGTTTTTCTTTCCTTGTAAACAAAACAAAATCACACTGTATATGTGTTGTCTGTCTAATTATGAATAATGCAGACGAGGCGCGTTGGCTGAGTTCTTGACGTTTACTTTCACAGCGTTCTCATAACCTCATTCTTAGCTGCCGGCGTGACGACATGCAACAACACTTTTCGGGGCTACCGCGCATGCTCGTCACTCCCGTTGCATGCTGGGTAGTGTAGTTGTTATATTCCCTAGCTCAGGGGTCGGCAACCCGCGGCTCTAGAGCCGCATGCGGCTCTTTAGCGCCGCCCTAGTGGCTCTCTGGAGCTTTTGATGAGGGGAAAAAAAATCTATTTTTGTTTTAATATGGTTTCTGTAGGAGGACAAACATGACACAAACCTCCCCAATTGTTATAAAGCACACTGTTTATATTAAACATGCTTCACTGATTCGAGTATTTGGCGAGCGCCGTTTTCTCCTACTAATTTTGGCGGTCCTTGAACTCACCGTAGTTTGTTTACATGTGTAACTTTCTCCGACTTTCTACGACGTGTTTTATGCCACTTCTTTTTCTGTCTCATTTTGTCCACCAAACTTTTAAGGTTGTGCATGAAAAGTGAGTTTTGTTGATGTTATTGACTTGTGTGGAGTGCTAATCAGACATATTTGGTCACTGCATGACTGCAAGCTAATCGATGCTAACAGGCTATTTAGGCTAGCTATATGTACATATTGCATCACTATGCCTCATTTGTAGCTATATTTGAGGTCATTTAGTTTCCTTTAAGTCCTCTTAATTCCATGACACACTATCTGTATGTAATATGGCTTTTAATTTTTTGCGGCTCCAGACAGATTTTGTTTTTGTATTTTTGGTCCAATATGGCTCTTTCAACATTGTGGGTTGCCGACCCCTGCCCTAGCTCATAACATCACATCTTTCTCCCATTAAGAAATAATGTTAACTCAATAAAGTGTATTTCTTTTTTTAGCTTGAACTTTTCATTTTTTAGCATTGTAACCACATTTGCAAACAACTTTTCTCTTCATAGAATTGTCTTTCAATAAAGAAATAAAGTGCAAAAATGTCAAAGCATCATAACAAACGGTCAAATAGCAGCAGAAGTGCACTTTTTGGAGAGCTGTATTATTTTCAGTTTTGTGCCCAAGGGACTGATTTTATTTAACACTATATTATTATTTATACACCTATAGTGATTACCGAGACAGGTTGTTTTTGTGTTACTGTATATATTTGTTTTCCTGAAAAATCCCACTTAATATACTTTGGGTAACAACAGTCAATATTTATTTATTTTATTTTATTTTTTTAGGGGGGTAACAGTCAATATTTATTTATTTATTAGATTTTATTTTTTTCTTATATAATAAAAGTGAGCTTTTTGTTAAACCAAATATTGTGTGTTTTTTTCCATATACAACAACCTATCTGGTTATCGATAAGAGAATCGATAAGGAACCGGCTCGATAAGAGGATTCGATAATAGGCTCGAACTCGATAATTTCTTCTCAAACATCATCCCTCTGCTGTCATTTGATTATAATAATAAAACATTGAACTTGTTATTTAGTCAGGTTTGGGAGAGGTGTGGCCACAGCGTGCACGTCTTGACGTCGCTCACATGGGCTCCACTGAAAGCTCAAGGAGTTTTTGCGTTTGCTCACGCAGATGGAAAATTAGAGGGAACATTGTTTGGGGGTATCCATAAGACGTTTTTTGTGTCTTGAGCTCCGCCGAACCCCTGAGGCCGACTCACCGAACCCCAGGTTAAGAACCAGTACTTTAGGGGCTCCGTATTGTTTGACCCATTTCACCTGATCAGACCTTTTCTAACATTCCACACTACAAAACAACACAAATATGTGTGATTCCTGCTGATATATTGGACCGATATTGGCATACTTGCCAACCCTCCCGTATTTTCCGGGAGACTCCCGAAATTCAGCGCCTCACCCGAAAACCTCCCGGGACAAATATTCTCCCGAAAATCTCCCGATTTTCAGCCGGAGCTGGAGGCCTCGCCCCCCTCCAGCTCCATGAGTCAGGACAGCCTTTTTTTCACAGCAGGGTGACAATAACTAAATCATCCAGACTAGAGATAAATTGTATTATTATGTTTATCTTACCTAAAAATAAATATTTGTATTAATTTAAAAAAAAATAAAAATAAATAAATAAATAAATTTTTACTATATTTTGCTAAAAACATCAAAATTAATTGTATTTTTATTTTTATTTTTTCTGACTCCTTATTACATCCAGCCATAGAATTATACCGGTACATTAAAATAAACATATTTGAAATAATAAATTTTAAATTATCATAATAATTCATTTAAAATGACCATATTTAATTATTAAAATAATTGCTTGTTTATCAACAACTTTAGCATTTTATTCATTACATTTTGAAGCTCTCAGAAGCCAAGTTTTGTTATATTCATGTTATATTTATGCAAGTTTGAAGTATCAATTATCTAAACACAGTTTTGTTTGCATATTTTCAGGATGTGTATATACAGGTAAAAGCCAGTAAATTAGAATATTTTGAAAAACTTGATTTATTTCAGTAATTGCATTCAAAAGGTGTAACTTGTACATTATATTTATTCATTGCACACAGACTGATGCATTCAAATGTTTATTTCATTTAATTTTGATGATTTGAAGTGGCAACAAATGAAAATCCAAAATTCCGTGTGTCACAAAATTAGAATATTACTTAAGGCTAATACAAAAAAGGGATTTTTAGAAATGTTGGCCGACTGAAAAGTATGAAAATGAAAAATATGAGCATGTACAATACTCAATACTTGGTTGGAGCTCCTTTTGCCTCAATTACTGCGTTAATGCGGCGTGGCATGGAGTCGATGAATTTCTGGCACTGCTCAGGTGTTATGAGAGCCCAGGTTGCTCTGATAGTGGCCTTCAACTCTTCTGCGTTTTTGGGTCTGGCATTCTGCATCTTCCTTTTCACAATACCCCACAGATTTTCTATGGGGCTAAGGTCAGGGGAGTTGGCGGGCCAATTTAGAACAGAAATACCATGGTCCGTAAACCAGGCACGGGTAGATTTTGCGCTGTGTGCAGGCGCCAAGTCCTGTTGGAACTTGAAATCTCCATCTCCATAGAGCAGGTCAGCAGCAGGAAGCATGAAGTGCTCTAAAACTTGCTGGTAGACGGCTGCGTTGACCCTGGATCTCAGGAAACAGAGTGGACCGACACCAGCAGATGACATGGCACCCCAAACCAAACCAAAATTAAATGAAATAAACATTTGAATGCATCAGTCTGTGTGCAATGAATAAATATAATGTACAAGTTACACCTTTTGAATGCAATTACTGAAATAAATCAAGTTTTTCAAAATATTCTAATTTACTGGCTTTTACCTGTGTATATATACGTGTATGAAATACTTGACTTGGTGAATTCTAGCTGTTAATATACTCCTCCCCTCTTAACCACCCCCCCCCCCCCCCCCCCGAAATCAGAGGTCTCAAGGTTGGCAAGTATGGATATTGGTATTGTACCGGACGAAAAAAAAAGTTTTATCGGTACATTTTGAATTTGGATCGTCACAATTCCTCCCTCCTTTGCAGAAAAGTACCTGATGGCCGTGATCGTGGGCACGATCGGAGGAGTGGCGGTCATCGCCTTCATCATCGCAGCAGTCCGATACGTCGGCCACAACAACAAGAAGTGAGTACGGCGGGCAAACGATGGGAGATGTGAGGCAGAGCTCGTCTTGTTCGTCGAACCCCAGGAACACTTAAGCCTCGTCATCCATTCTAAAACATTTAGGAGTGAAAGTGAGGTTGTTGTATCTCAGAGCAGTCGGGGTCCGGCCTTGTTGGAGTCCACTCTCTGACGGAGAGGACTAACTCTTATATTCCCAGGCATGAATTCCCCCCCTCACACTGCTTTTGTATCACTAAAAACAACACAAGTTAACCAGGTTGCTTTGTTTTAGCCCAGTAATTCGGACCGCCCTCCACCCAGCCAAATTCCAATCTGCCCCGAATCAGACGAGTGCGACTAAACCCATCCAATTAACGACGCCACTCACATCCATGGCATAACCCGACGGAGCGTGTTTTAAAATGGATGCCCAGGCTTGGCGTGTCGCCCTGCGGTGGCGTCAGCGGAGTCTGACCATGTGACTCCGCCCCCCTCCCACCCTCCCCAGAGAGAATGGCTACCCTAGGCAGGACGTGGTACTGGAGAACCCCGCTTTGTACTACAGCGCGGCCAAGAAGGACAAACAAAATCTGAGGAAGAAAGTGGTGAGACATGCTCATGTTGCATGACCGTTCGCTCCTTTGTTTTTGGGGAAAGTTACGAGTCGTGGAGTTTGTCAAATTGACCCCCCCCCACCCACCCACCCACCCACCCATCCTCCAGTGCAGGCATCTCTCCCACTAGTTGACCTTTGGAAACTCTGTTTTTCTCCTGCTTTCATCGCTTCTCTGCGTTTCTTCTGTCTCTTCTTTCTCTCCCTAACTCCTGCACAGCTTAAGACAGAGCTGTTGGGCTCAAAGTTTAACTCCATTCTAGAGGAGACCACGGTAAGGTTCCGGAAAAAAAAAAAGCCCGCCACACGCCGTTTTTTGTTTTTTTTTGGTGACGCATCTTCGCATACCCGCTTGCACGCCGTTTGTTTTTCGCACCACCGTCTGCATGGCCGCCTCTCCACGGAGTTAAGTTTGTGCCTTGATTTTTGAGGTCGAATATGCAGATTTTTTTTAGCACGGAAAAACACATTTTGCAAGCACATACAGTCGCGGTCAAAAGTTGACATACACTTGTAAAGAACATAATGTCATGGCTGTCTTGAGTGTCCAATCATTTCTACAACTCTTATTTTTTTGTGATAGAGTGATTGGAGCACATACTTGTTGGTCACAAAAACATTCATGAAGTTTGGTTCTTTTTATGAATCTACTAAAAATGTGAGCAAATCTGCTGGGTCAAAAGTATACATACAGCAATGTTAATATTTGGTTACATGTCCCTTGGCAAGTTTCACTGCAATAAGGCGCTTTTGGTAGCCACCCACAAGCTTCTGCTTGAATTTTTGACCACTCCTCTTGACAAAATTGGTGCAGTTCAGCTAAATTTGTTGGTTTTCTGACATGGACTTGTTTCTTCAGCATTGTCCACACGTTTAAGTCAGGACTTTGGGGAGGCCATTCTAAAACCTTCATTCTAGCCCGATATAGTCATTCCTTTACCACTTTTGACGTGTGTTTGGGGTCATTGTCCTGTTGGAACACCCAACTGTGCCCAAGACCCAACTTGCTGATGATTTTAGGTTGTCCTGAAGAATTTGGAGGCAATTCTCCTTTTTCATTGTCCCATTTACTCTCTGTAAAGCAACAAAAATTAAGCTGTTTGGCCACAATACCCAGAAATATGTTTGGAGGAGAAAAGGTGAAGCCTTTAATCCCAGGAACACCAAGCCTACCGTCAAGCATGGTGGTGGTAGTATTATGCTCTGGGCCTGTTTTGCTGCCAATTGAACTGGTGCTTTACAGAGAGAAAATGGGACAATGAAAAAGGAGGATTACCTCCAAATTCTTCAGGACAACCTAAAATCATCAGCCCAGAGGTTGGGTCTTGGGTGCAGTTGGGTATTCCAACAGGACAATGGCCCCAAACACACGTCAAAAGTGGTAAAGAAATGGCTAAATCAGGTTAAAATGAAGGTTTTAGAATGGCCTTCCCAAAGTCCTGACTTAAACGTGTGGACAATGCTGAAGAAACAAGTCCATGTCAGAAAACCAACAAATTTAGTTGAACTGCACCAATTTTGTCAAGAGGAGTGGTCAACAATTCACCCAGAAGCTTGTCAAAGAGTGTCAAAGATCCTCTATATAACAGGAGAGTTGGGGTGTTTTGAGGGCCACGTGTCAAAGATCCTCTATATGACAGGAGAGTTGGGGTGTTTTGAGGGCCAAATGTCAAAGATCCTCTATATGACAGGAGTGCTGGGGTGTTTTCAGGGCCAAGTGTCAAAGATCCGCTATCATTTCTACAACTCTTATGTTTTTGTGATAGAGTGATTGGAGCACATACTTGTTGGTCACAAAAACATTCATGAAGTTTGGTTCTTTTTATGAATTTATTATGGATCTACTGAAAATGTGAGCAAATCTGCTGGGTCAAAAGTATACATACAGCAATGTTAATATTTGCTTACATGTCCCTTGGCAAGTTTCACTGCAATAAGGCGCTTCTGGTAGCCATCCACAAGCTTCTGCTTGAATTTTTGACCACTCCTCTTGACAAAATTGGTGCAGTTCAGCTAAATATGTTGGTTTTCTGACATGGACTTGTTTCTTCAGCATTGTCCACACGTTTAAGTCAGGACTTTGGGGAGGCCATTCTAAAACCTTCATTCTAGCCCGATATAGTCATTCCTTTACCACTTTTGACGTGTGTTTGGGGTCATTGTCCTGTTGGAACACCCAACTGCGCCCAAGACCCAACCTCCGAGCTGATGATTTTAGGTTGTCCTGAAGAATTTGGAGGTAATCCTCCTTTTTCATTGTCCCATTTACTGGGTATTGTGGCCAAATAGCCCAAAAATTGAGCTGTTTGGCCACAATACCCAGTAATATGTTTAGAGAAGAAAATGTGAGGCCTTTAATCCCAGGAACACCATTCCTACCGTCAAGCATGGGGGTGTTAGTATTATGCTCTGGGCCTGTTTTGCTGCCAATGGAACTGGTGCTTTACAGAGAGTAAATGGGAGGAGCTGGACAAAGTGGCTGGGGAGAGGGAATTTTGGGCATCTCTGCTTAGGCTGCTGCCCCCGTGACCCGACCTCGGATAAGCGGAAGAAGATGGATGGCTTAAAGGTTGTTTTTTTTTGTACATTTGTCCGCAATTTAACGAGTGATCCAATTGGACACCAAACAGCCAATCAGAGCGTACAATTGTCCAGGTCTCTGATTGCCAAACATAATGCTGTATCAAAACGAGTGCAGAGAGAAAAAACTGAAGGCGGAGAGGTTGGGAGAGAAGACTTAAGAGAGCACAGCGGTCAGAAATCAGTCATTATTGTGTGTTATTATGAAAATAAAAGCCAACATGCAGACACATACCGTATTTTCCGGAGTATAAGTCGCACCTGCCGAAAATGCATAATAAAGAAGAAAAAAAACATATACAAGTCGCACTGGACTTGTATACACCAAACTATGAAAAAAACTGCGACTTATAGTCCGAAAAATACGGTAAATGAAGCACAAAAACAATTGTATTTTTCACTAGTTAAATTTAGTCTCAAAATGGCATTCATGTGCTTGCAAAAATCAAATGTTCTGTGCTCAGAATCTTCCCCAAGGCACAAATATAACGTCGTTCCTCATCGCTAACCCAAACTAACCTCACACATCTCAAGTCTTCCTGTCCCACCAGTAACGCTACTACTAGTTTATTTGTCATGCTACTCTGTGATCTTGGCTGGGGGCGCGGGTGGATGGGTGGTTGGTTGGGAGCCGCTGATCCGTGCATTTTGTACGCAGGGAGAAGACGGGGATTTCCACCCTGCGGGCTCTCTGGCAGGAATGGAGAGGCAAGAGCTGAACTACGCCGCTCTGGAGTTTGGTGGGGCCAGGCCCAGGGAGGGGGCCTCGGGGAGGGGGGATGACGGGGGCAGCTACGCGGAAATCAAAGCCAAATGAAACGCGATCCTTCCCTGATGCCTCGGCCACGCGAGACGCAGCGCAAAACCCCGCCCACCGACCTCCTGCCCGCCACAAAAACTCTGATTCGGTTTTCTTTTCTTCAGATTGTCTTCCCTACCGGAAGTCGAAAAAGAAAAAGTGTTTCCCTTTTCTGTCTCCTTGTCTTTGTCATTGTGTCTGCTGCCAGCCAAGGCATGAAGGGAAGAAGAAACTTTCACTTGAGATGGGTTCCTCCCCTTACGGGAGACCTAAGAAGTCAAACACTCAAACTCGGAATTTGTTATTTGGAAATGCAAACTAAACTGACCTTTTAGGGCTTCCGAACTCGTGTCTCGTTACATTCCGAGTGAGGAGAAACATGGAACTTGTAGGGGGGATGAATCTTTGGGGCACCTAACAATTCGATCCCATTCCGATTCCTAGAGTGACGATTCGATTCAGAATCGGTTCTCTATTGAACCCGATCCTCGCAATGTATTATTTAGTATAATAGTTGTAATGACAATTTTTCAAAACAGGTTAAAGGTTATTCTTATATATATATATATATATATATATATATATATAAATACATACATACATGCATATACACACATATCTATATATGTATATATGTATACATGTACATATCAATTTATATGTATATATATGTATGTATGTACTGTATGTATGTATATATATGCATATATATGTATATATGTACATGTAAATATATATGTATGTATATATGTATGTATGTATATATACATATACACGTATGTATATATGTATATGTATATATACATATATACACATACACATATATATAAATATCTATATATACATAAATACGTAAATATACGTATAAATATATATAAACACATACAAATACATATATATACATAAATGCACATATATACATATATGTATATATATATATACACATTAATGTATATATATATGCATTAGAGATGCGCGGATAGGCAATTTATCTCATCCGCAACCGCGTCAGAAAGTCGTCAACCATCCGCCATCCACCCGATGTAACGTTTGATCAGAACTGCATCCGCCCGCCATCCGCCCGTTGTTATATATCTAATATTAATTAAAAAAAAAAAAAAGGGTGAAAACTACGCGAATTGCACCTTGTGCAGACAAGATTTTTCGATCGGACACGGAGGAATTAGCGATGTAAAAGACCACGTTGGGACAAAAAAACACAAGTCTAATGCCGTTGCTAGCGATACAAGTGGAAAACTTTCAACGTTTTTCGTCACCCAAACAGATTCTTTGGATGTGATAAATGCCGAAGTTTTATTTACGGAGGCAATAATTGAGCATGGACTTCCAATTGCACTGGCTGATCACATGGGACAGTTAATAATGTAATGCAACCTTTAAAAATCATTACG
>NC_084568.2:11957500-11965000 GCF_033978685.3 Nerophis lumbriciformis
ATGCATTGTAATAGATGTCATCTAGATGTATTTTTTTAAGTTGATTGGACGTTTTTTTTTTACAATATCCACAAAGTTCAATGTGCAGGTTGTGTTATGTGTGACCATGATTGTTGACTTTTTGGTGCTGGTTGCTATTTTTTCCTGCACCATGACTAGGGAAGGTTGTTTGGATTGAGTCATATAAATACATGCTGTGATGTGTCACCTTATAAAGTGCAACTCATGGTAGAGTTATTTTTGTTGACCACCAGATGACGACAAAATGGCAGCTATCAGAGCGCTAGTTATTTATGTATGATATGAAAGCCTCAAAATACGAACGTCCTGGGTTCCATCCTGGGCTTTATATATGTATATGTATATGTATATGTATATATATGTATATATGTATATGTATATATGTATATGTATATGTATATATTTATATGTATGGCAGCACGGTGGAACAGGTTCGATCCTCGGGATCTTTCTGTGTGGAGTTTGCATGTTCTCCCTGTGACTGGGTGGGTTCCCTCCAGGTACTCCGGCTTCCTCCCACCTCCAAAGACATGCACCTGGGAACTTGTGCCGCATCGCGGGCCAATTTGAAAACCGTAGTTTGGCCACCCCGGATCTAGAATTTTAACAAAATCCAAAATACAAGTGTGCAGTTTCTTACTTTTAACCGCAAAACTTCCTCTCAGGTTTGCTGCTGTCAAAGTGAGAGAACAGCTGAGAAGTTGGGATGATTCTTCTGGTCTGGTCTGCTCTGCTCCTCCACATGAGCGTCTGCAAAGGTATCAAACCTAACTTCAACACATCTTCTTCCTTTTGTATGCAATCGTAAAGATACAACCTTTTCACTTCTAATACCATAGTAATAGTAATTGGAGTCTTGAGTATCGGCCTGTACTGATATTGATACTTTGTTTTACTTTGTTGTGTAGAATGCTAGAAAATACTTTATATATATATATATATATATATATATATATATATATATATATATATATATATATATATATATATATATATATATAAAATAAAAAAATAAAAAAATAAATATATACATATATATATATATATATATTATTGCAATCAGTTGATAAAACATTGTCCTTTACAATTATAAAAGCTTTTTACAAAAACCTACTACTCTGCTTGCATGTCAGCAGACTAGGATAGATCCTGCTGAAATCCTATGTATTGAATGAATAGAGAATCGCGTTGAATTGAAAAAAAATCGATTTTGAATCGAATCGTGACCCCAAGAATCAATATTGAATCAAATCGTGGGACACCCAAAGATTCGCAGCCCTAATATGTATGTATGTATATATGTATCTATCTATCTATATATATATATATATGTACGTATATATATATATATATATATATATATATATATATATATATATATATATATATATATATATATATATATATATATATATATACATACATATAAACTGTATATATATATATATATATATATATATATATATATATATATATATATATATATATATATATATATATACATATAAACTGTATATATATACAGTTTATATGTATATATATATGTTTATATATATATATATTTATTTATATATATATATATATATATTTATTTATATATATATATATATATATATATATATATATATATATTAGGGCTGTCAAACGATTAAAATAGTTTTCCGCGATCAGTTAACTCAAAGTGAATCGCAGATAGGTATAATTTTTCATCATTAATAAGTGTACCCAAGACAGATCATTTTCACGGGAGGTGGATTCATTCGTGAAAATGTTTTAACCTTCTCTATTAAATAATAAAATGTAATATTGAGCCTGCTAATCATTCTGAAACTGACAACTCGACCAGAACATATTATAAAATAATTTACAGATTATTTCAGCCAGCCGGAACGATACAATACATTATATTACATTATTTTGTTAGGTTTGGTGGCTAACACGAAGCCGTGCATTAAGGAGCAACCCTAAATGTAGTTTAACTAGATGTAAAGCCCAGCGCTTCTATTTTGAAGTGTGCGATTGGTTTGAGAAAGTGTCATGACAAGTTTTAATGTTGGATCAACTGTTTGCAATAAAAAAAAAAAAAAGTTTCCTTTCGACATCCTGCCGACTGTCTTTCATTTCTGTTGAACTTTTATGTCATCTCACGTACTAAATCAGTCACAGAAACAATCTACTATAAATGTTATGTTATCACTGCAACTTAACTGCAAACCTGAACACTGAAGTGAAGCACCACCCACGTCGAGAATGACGCACTCAGCAGATGTTTGCTGCATGGATGTCACCTCTTCTCACGGCGAAAAATAGTTGGTTCTATGTTTTTGTATCGCCTCAATCGTAGGTTACTAGTTTACTAGTTCATCATTACATCAGTGAAGAAAACCCAGGATAGAACAGTGGTTAAGACTGCTGCCTCTGAGTCCGTTGTACTGAGTTCAAATCCTTGACTTTTAAAGTTGAGGAATTTGTTTTACCTCTATCATATATCACTGATTGCATTTGTAAATAAACAAAAATCATGAATCAACAAGATTCTGGATAGTTTAATAGTCAACACTGTGGGCTCACCAGAATCCCAATTCAGCAAGACCCATGATAGCATAGTGGTTAAGACTGCTGCATCTCAGTTAGTAGTGGTGGGTTGAATATATATATAGCTAAATATAATGAAGTCATATATAGACCCTGGATAGCATGGTGGTTAAAACTGCTACCTCTCAGTCAGTCGTACAAGGTTCAAATCCATGACTAGGAAAATGTAGGTTTTTGTTTCACCTCTATCATAGTCCACTGATTGCATTTGTATATGAGCGAAAATCAGCTTATGATGGGACCCAGGATAGCTTAATGGTCAACACTGTGGGCTCCCAATACAGGGGTACTTGGTTCAAACCCCAGACAAGTAATCACTGCTGCTTCTCAGTCAGTTGTGGTTGGTTCAAATCTCTAACTTTGAAAGTTTAGTTGTTTTAGTTTACCTCTAAAATAGTTCACTGATTGCATTTGTATATGAACAAAAATGAAGTTATAACAAGACCCTGGATAGCATGGTGGTTAAGACTGCTACCTCTCAGTCAGTCGTATGAGGTTCAAATCCATGACTAGGAAAATCTAGGTTTTTGTTTCACCTCTATCATAGTCCACTGATTGCATTTGTATATGAGCAAAAATCAGCTTATGATGGGACCCAGAATAGCTCAATGGTCAACACTGTGGGCTCCCAATACAGGGGTACTTGGTTCAAACCCCAGACAAGTAATCACTGCTGCAACCCAGTCAGTAGTGGTCGATTCAAAACTCTAACTTTTAAAGTTTAGTTGTTTTGTTTTACCTCTAAAATAGTTCACTGATTGCATTTGTATATGAACAAAAATGAAGTTATAACAAGACCCTGGATAGCATGGTGGTTAAGACTGCTACCTCTCAGTCAGTCGTATGAGGTTCAAATCCATGACTCGGAAAATGTAGGTTTTTGTTTCACCTCTATCATAGTCCACTGATTGCATTTGTATATGAGCGAAAATCAGCTTATGATGGGACCCAGGATAGCTCAATGGTCAACACTGTGGGCTCCCAATACAGGGGTACTTGGTTCAAACCCCCGACAAGTAATCATCAATTTGGCTGAATGTCGTCAAAACGACATAAATTGAGTAATGTTATGTGCTCGTTGCTTGAATAACATAGAGTTAAAAAAATAAGTCAATGCTAAAGATAATAATAATAATTGTCAAATAGTCAATGAATACACCTCAGGGGTTATCTATCTGTGTGTGTGTGTGTGTGTGTGTGTGTGTGTGTATGAATGTGTGAGTGTGTGAATGTAATTCCTGAGGTGGGGGGAATAGGAGTAAAACTAAATACTAGAGAGCGTTGACCAATGAGCTCTCCTGGGTACGATTAAAAAAAATAAAAGTTAATTGGAAGAGTTAAAAAAATAATTTAATTAATGAATTATGTTTTCATTACATGCAGAGGTGAAATATATCATCTGCCACCTCCAATCAAAGCTTCAGTAGTTACAAGTCACTTCACTGGATTTGAACACAGCACCTTTTATTCCAAGTCAACAGTCTTACCAACTGTGCTATCCTCGTTCTTGAGAATCCTTGTATCCGGCTTGCATAGAAAGCTAATCAGAGACTTGTTGCTGGGTAAACTACACTATAAACCAGTGGAATAAAATACTGTCAACCCGACTGGTATTGAACCCAGGACTGTTTAATCCTAATCAAGTGTCTTAACCACTGGGCCATCCTGGCACTGGTAAGTCATTCTTTCCGGCTCATATAGAAAGCTAATCAGAGACTTAAGGTGGAAAAATAAGATACCAATTACCTGGGTTTGAACCCAGCACCTTTCATTCCAAATCATCAGTCCTACCCACTGTGCTATCCTGGGTTTTATGAATTCCTGTATCCGGCTTGTATAGAAAGCTAATCAGGGACGCTTTGCTGGGTAAAATACACAAGAGGTGGACCAAAATACTGTTAACCCGACTGGTATTGAACTGAGGACTGTTTATTGCAAGTCAAGAATCTTAACCACTGGGCCATGTGAAGATATTTCTCTGGCTCATATAGAAAGCTAATCAGAGACTTGTTGCTGGGTAAACTACACTATAAACCAGTGGAATAAAATACTACCAACCCGACTGATATTGAACCCAGGACTGTTTAATCCTAATCAAGAGTCTTAACCACTGGGCCATCCTGGCACTGGTAAGCCATTCTTTCCGGCTCATATAAAAAGCTAATCAGAGACTTAAGATGGAAAAATAAGCTACCAACTTACCTGGGATTGAACCCAGCACCCTTCATTCCAAGTCATCAGTCCTACCCACTGTGCTATTCTGGTTCTTTTGAAATCCTGTATCCGGCTTGTATAGAGAGCTAATCAGGGCTTTTTGCTGGGTAAAATACACAACAGGTAGACCAAAATACTGTCAACCCGACTGATATTGAACCCAGGACTATTTAATCCTAATCAAGAGTCTTAACCACTGGGCCATCCTGGCACTGGTAAGCCATTCTTTCCGGCTCATATAAAAAGCTAATCAGACACTCAAGGTAGGAAAATAAGCTACCTATTTACCTGGGATTGAACCCAGCACCCTTCATTCCAAGTCAACAGTCTTACCCACTGTGCTATCCTGGGTTTTATGAAATCCTGTATCCGGCTTGTATAGAAAGCTAATCAGGGACTCTTTGCAGGGTAAAATACACAAGAGGTGGACCAAAATACTGTCAACCCGACTGGTATCGAACTGAAGACTGTTTATTGCATGTCAAGAATCTTAACCACTGGGCCATGTGAAGATGTTTCTCTGGCTCATATAGAAAGGTAATCAGGGACTTGTTGCTGGGTAAACTACACGATAAAATAGTGGAATAAAATACTGTCAAACCGTCTGGTATTGAACCCAGGACCCATCCATTTTCTACCGCTTATTCCCTTTGGGGTCGCGGGGGGCGCTGGAGCCTATCTCAGCTACAATCGGGCGGAAGGCGGGGTACACCCTGGACAAGTCGCCACCTCATCGCAGGTGAACCCAGGACTGTTTAATCTTAATCAAGAGTCTTAACCACTGGGCCATCCTGGCACTGGTAAGTCGTTCTTTCCGGCTCATAAAAAAGCTAATTGGAGATATATATATATATATATATATATATATATATATATATATATATATATATATATATATATATATATATATATATATATATATATATATATATATATATATATATATATATATATATATATATATATATATATATATATATATATATATATATATATATATATATATATATATATATTTATATATATACATTAGGGCTGTCAAAGGATTAAAATAGTTTTCCGCGATCAGTTAACTCAAAGTGAATCGCAGATAGGTATAATTTTTCATCATTAATAAGTGTACCCAAGACAGATCATTTTCACAGGGATTGGCTTCATTTGTGACAATGTTTTAACCTTCTCTATTAAATAATAAAATGTAATATTGAGCCTGCTAATCATTCTGAAATTGACAACTCGACCAGAACATATTATAAAATAATTTACAGATTATTTCAGCCAGCCGGAACGATACAATACATTATATTATATTATTTTGTTAGGTTTGGTGGATAACACGAAGCCGTTCATTAAGGAGCAACCCTAAATGTAGTTTAACTAGATGTAAAGCCCAGCGCTTTTATTTTGAAGTGTGCGATTGGTTTGAGAAAGTGTCATGACAAGTTTTAATGTTGGATCAACTGTTTGCAATAAAAAAAAAAAGTTTCCTTTCGACTGTCTTTCATTTCTGTTGAACTTTTATGTCATCTCACGTACTAAATCAGTCACAGTAACAATCTACTATAAATGTTATGTTATCACTGCAACTTAACTGCAAACCTGTACACTGAAGTGAAGCACCACCCACGTCGAGAATGACGCGCTCAGCAGATGTTTGCTGCATGGATGTCACCTCTTCTCACGGTGAAAAATAGTTGGTTCTATGTTTTTGTATCGCCTCAATCGTAGGTTACTAGTTCACTAGTTCACCATTACATCAGTGAAGAAAACCCAGGATAGAACAGTGGTTAAGACTGCTGCCTCTGAGTCTGTAGTACTTAATTCAAATCCGTGACTTTTAAATTTGAGGAAATTGTTTTACCTCTATCATATATCACTGATTGCATTTGTAAATAAACAAAAATCATGAATCAACAAGGTTCTGGATAGTTTAATAGTCAACACTGTGGGCTCCCCAGAATCCCAACTCAGCAAGACCCATGATAGCATAGTGTTTAAGACTGCTGCATCTCAGTCAGTAGTGGTGGGTTCAAATCTCTTACCTTGGAAGTTTAGTTGTTTTGTTTTACCTCTAGAATAGTTCACTGATTGCATTTGTATATGAACAAAAATGATGTCATAACTGGACCCTGGATAGCATGGTGGTTAAGACTGCTGTCTCTCAGTCAGTCGTAAGAGGTTCAAATCCATGACTAGGAAAAAGTAGGATTTTGTTTCACCTCTATCATAGTCCACTGATTGCATTTGTATATGAGCTAAATTCAGCTTATGATGGGACCCAGGATAGCTCAATGGTCAACACTGTGGGCTCCCAACACAGGGGTACTTGGTTCAAACCCCAGACAAGTAATCACTGCTGCATCACAGTCAGTAGTGGTCGGTTCAAATCTCTAACTTTGAAAGTTTAGTTGTTTTGTTTTACCTCTAAAATAGTTCACTGATTGCATTTGTATATGAACAAAAATGAAGTTATAACAAGACCTTGGATAGCATGGTGGTTAAGACTGCTACCTCTCAGTCAGTTGTATGAGGTTCAAATCCGTGACTCGGAAAATGTAGGTTTTTGTTTCACCTCTATCATAGTCCACTGATTGCATTTGTATATGAGCGAAAATCAGCTTATGATGGGACCCAGGATAGCTCAATGGTCAACACTGTGGGCTCCCAATA
>NC_084568.2:11970000-12135000 GCF_033978685.3 Nerophis lumbriciformis
CAGTCGCAATTTTACAGGAAAAGCTTACAATTTTGGCAATTTTATGAAAAGAGTCGTAATTTTACTTGACTCAAGTCACAATTTTCTAAGAAAACTTCAAAATGTTGGCAATATTATAATAACAACCGGTATTTTGCTTGGCAAAATTATGACAAAAGTCATGATTTTACTCAAAACATTTCACTGTTTTACAAGAACAAAAACAAATTGGCAATATTGGGATACAAGTCAGAATTTTATATAACAAATGTCCCCATTTAGCATTCAAAAGTAATAATTTTACATAAAGAAGTAATCATTTTACGGAAAAATATTGCAATATTACAGAAACAGAATGAATATGAGTAATTGTTCCCAATTTTACAAGAAAAAAGTCCACACATTGTGCTTTTAGTTAATTATTTATTTATTTTTTTTGTTTGTAATTGGTTTTTAATTTTCATTATTTACTTCAAATTATTACAGTATGTCTCTTTATACACTATATATATATATATATATATATATATTTTTTTTTTTAAATTAATTTTGGCCAAAGGGGGCACATTTCAATGTCTTACACACACTTGTTATTTCATATGTTGACCAGAGGGGGAGCATTTCAAATTTTTACACACACTTGTTATTTCATAAGTTGACCCGAGGGGGAGCACTTTTAAAAGCGATACACAGTCAATTTGAAACATCCCTCCTTTTTGGGACCGCCCTAATTTTGATAGATGTCACCATCAGGGGTGCAAATGAGACATTCTATATTAGATGCAATGGTTTTCCGTATTGGGACCATGATTTATGTCCTAACTTGTTCACCGCTCCTCATATGGAAGCTACTTCTCCTTGTTGATGTCTCATGAAGGGTAGAAATACAAGAACACACGCACACACGCACAAACTACACGAGCCATTAAAAAATAGCTACTAAATAAATCAGAACTTACTCACAAGTTACTCAGTACTTGTACTAGTGTTTTTTTCACACAATACTTAATACTCAAGCACTTATTTTGATGAAGACATTTTGCTTTTACTTGAGTCATATTATTCTAAAGTTACTACAATTTTTGGGTACTCTACCCACTACTGTCTGTATTTATTTTGATATATTCTGAATAGTTTTCATCAATACATTTTTTTTTATCTGATAATGATTTAAACTAGTATTCTTTAATATTTGCATATGCACACCTGGGATGTTGTACAGCCGCTAATATTATCAATTTGATCTATTTTTATATACATCTCCTATTATCCAGCCAAAACTCTCAAACTTTTTCTTTTCTTTTCCTTCGCAATTTAGTAGTACTTGATGGTAGCCCGCCACAATCCCCTTTCATCTCGATCCAGTCACTAATCAAATTATGTCTTACCACCAATAGATTCAAGTTGATACTCTCACGGATCGTAGCCTCAGTTTACTCATTGTGTCAAAGTGTCCGAATATTACCTACTATCACTAACCATTGGGCGTTTTACCGCCATTTATAATTAATACTATTGATTGTTCCATCACTGATTAGAGGTTTATTGCTGAACCACTTAGGAAAAGACAAACAGCCAGATAAATACACTATATTGCCAAAAGTATTTGGCCACCCATCCAAATGATGACAATCAGGTGTCCTAATCACTTGACCCGGCCACAGGTGTATAAAATCAAGCACTTAGGCATGGAGACTGTTTCTACAAACATGTGAAAGAATGGGCCTCTATCAGAGATTTCCAGCGTGGAACTGTCATAGGATGCCAACTGTGCAACAAATCCAGTTGTGAAATTTCCTCGCTCCTAAATGTTCCAAAGTCAACTTTATTATAAGAAAAGTGAAGAGTTTGGGAACAACAGCAACTCAGCCACCAAGTGGTAGGCCACGTAAACTGAGAGAGAGGGGTCAGCGGATGCTGAAGCGCATAGTGCAAAGACTTTCTGCACAGTCAGTTGCTACAGAGCTCTAAAACTTCATGTGACCTTCCAATTAGCCCACGTACAGTACGCAGAGAGCTTCATGGAATGGCGTTCCATGGCCGAGCAGCTTCATCTAAGCCATACATCACCAAGTCCAATGCAAAGCGTGGGATGCAGTGGTGTAAAGCACGTCGCCACTGGACTTTAGAGCAGTGGAGACGCCTTCTCTGGAGTGATGAATTACACTTTTCCATCTGGCAATCTGATGGACGAGTCTGGGTTTGGAGGTTGCCAGGAGAACGGTACATTTCGGACTGCATTGTGCCGAGTGTGAAATTTGGTGGAGGAGGAATTATGGTGTGCGGTTGTTTTTCAGGAGTTAAGCTTGGCCCCTTAGTTCCAGTGTAAGGAACTTTGAATGGCACTTCAAGTTCATATGTGAGTCAAGGCAGGTGCCCAAATACTTTTGGCAATATAGTGTACTTTGGATCCTGTACCATACCTTCGGACCAAAGCGGTCTACCTAGACTGCTTGGACGAGAGGCGGAACGTCTTCTAAGACCACTTGAACAGTCCAGTTGCGATCCATTTAATGCCCTCAGAATACAAATACCTGGATACATACATATTTGACCAGGTATGTCTATCGTTATTGTTGCACTTTAGGGTTTAGCAGCAAAGCACTTGACTAACAACTGAATGTGCAAAAACGGAGAACATGCACCTGTGTAAAATACTTGCACAATTTGCTATTTTCAATCATGGATTTAGTTCCCTGTGAACACTTCACTGTACGTAACTTTTACTAGTTTGTGCTTAAAATGGGAACTGCACTTTTTTCCCCCGGATATTTGCCGATCATTCACAATCCTTATGTAAGACAAGAACACGCGTTTCTATTTCTATGCATTCTAACTCGTTAAATACGCCAAGTTTTAATTTTCCTGAGGGAACTCTCCTGAAGGAATGAATAAAGTACTATCTATCTATCTAAGTATGAGGTGGTTAACAATGCAACTCATTAAAAGTTAACTCTTCTGCCCATAAAACCCTCTAAAACACATCCATAAAAACCGCCAACAATACTCCATTTACATGTCGTGACCTGAATATAAACCAAGTATTAGCAATATTCTTATTATAAGCGCTAGCACAGACAAACTATTTTTAGCTGTGCAGTGATCACAGAGAGCTAACTAGCTTATGCTGCTATATTGACATATTGAGCTGCTGCATCGCCTCTGAGTCGGTGAAAGTCAATTCTAGATTATAAATCAAGCCTCTCACCTGGATAGTAGAAGGTTGTGGACATAAACCCACAAGTTGGTCGACTTTGACATCCAACTTAGACCCGGAGATGGCGAAAAAGACACACACACACACACACACACACACACACACACACACACACACACACACACACACACACACACACACACACACACACACACACACACACACACACACTTCACAAAATTAAACCATTTGTGAGGATTATGATGAATTGTTAGTGTACAGGGGAAGATATAAACATCCAATCAGTCTTTGTCCCAGTGAGAGCAGACATTGTACAGTACGTGATTGTAGTTTGTATATCTTGTTTAACACTTAGCAATACTGCTACATGATGCTTAGTGTTTCATTAAAGCTGCATCTGTTTAGCACACAGCTTCTAAAACTTGTAGATCATCCTCCTCATATTCAGCCTCAAAAATAGAAGTTTCTGGATCATCATTTTAATCTGCCTTTTCGTTGAAGGAGAAGCATCACAGAGCGACGACGCCTGCCGGAGTGGATTCTGCATCTCCCTCGGCAGCAGGCAAATAACCTCAGAGACGGGACTCTGCGTCGTCTTGTCGTGTTCCTACTCCGCCGAAAACTTCAACCCACAAAGCGTGGTTTGGTTCAAATGTGACCACAACGAAAAATGCACCAACTCCGACATAGTATTCCACTCCAAGAACATGAACAAAACGAGGAACAGCTTCAAGGCGAGGATATCACTGCTGGAGCAGGATGTGAGTCGCAGGAACTGCAGCATCATCATCCACGACCTCAGCCAGTCTGATTCGGGATTGTATCAGCTCCGAATTAATGGCCTCTTTAACGGGAAATCTGATGGATTCTCCTTCAACCAGCACAGGGTACAGCTAAGCGTAAAAGGTATGTCACAAAAGTAAGTACATCTCAGTAAGCCTTTAAAAACATTAAACTTGGCTATACTTTAGTTTGAGTACAGCTTTTTTAGCGATATAGATTTATTATCCACACTAATGATCAAATATGAATTTCGTTAGACAGTGCGCCCTGAGTTCAAACCCCGGCCGAGTCATACCAAAGACTATAAAAATGGGACCCATTGCCCCCCTACTTGGCACTCAGCATCAAGGGTTGGAATTGGGGGTTAAATCACCAAAATTATTCCCGAGCACGGCCACCGCTGCTGCTCACTGCTCCCCTCACCTCCCAGAGGGTGAAACAAGGGGATGGGTCAAATGCAGGGGGTAATTTCACCACACGCAATGACTATCAGTGGTACTTTTGACTTTAAATGGGCCAACATTTTGGCCACATGACTAACAAGTGAGTAGCATTAGGATTCTCCCTTCAAAATAAAAGCATGCCGGTAAAAACAGGGTGACCATGGTGACGTGCAGCCCGGCGCCTAAAAACATTGCAGGAGAAAGCATTCCTGCCACAAAAAAATCATGATATTCCCTTATTTAATATTCGATAACATTTTGGAATGCAACCATTCCAAGTATGCGTGGGAAAACAAGTTGATTTATTGAAAGTGCTTTACAGAAAATTAAAAGAACGCAAAAATTAAAATGCAAAATCAGATTTAAAATTAAATCAGAAAATACAATCATAAAAACATTCATAATTAATATCAATCAAAGAGTGTAGATAAAATACTTTCAGTTGTCATACGTACAATTAAACAAAAGTGTACATGACAGTAGTCCAACCTGCTGGAGACCAAGACATGGATTAGTCTTTCTAAGTCTGAGTTAGACATTATTCCTGTGATTTTCAAAATGTTTTTTAGGTGGTAAAAAGTATTGACTTAATGTGACGAAAGGAAGGGAAGGGAAGGAAGGAAGGATGGTAGGTAGGAAGGAAGGGAGATAGGAAGGAGAAAGGGAGGGAGGGAAGGAGAAAGAAGAAAGAAAGGAAAGAAGAAAGGAAGGAAGGAAGGGTCGTAAGGAGGAAGGGAGTGTGAGAAGGAGGGAGAAGGAAGGGAAGAAACAAAACAGAAGGAAGGAAGAAAGAAAAGATGGGAGGAAGTAAGGAAGAAAGGAAAGAGGGAAAATAAAGAGTGAAATAGTTAGGAAGGAAGAAAGAAAGGAAGGGAAGGAGAAGAAAGGAAGAAAATAATGAAGGAAGGGTAAGGAGGAAGGTTGGGTGGGAGGGAGGGAGAAGGAAGGAAGGAAAAAAGAACCGTAGGAAGGAAGAAAGGAAAGATGAGAGGAAGAAAGTCAGGAAGGAAAGAGGAAAAGAGAAAGAGAGAAGGCAAGGAAGGGACGGGTGGGAAAAGGAAGGAACGTAGGAGGTAGGGAAGAAGGAAGAAAGGGAGGTAGGAAGAAAGGAAGGAGGGAAAGTAAGGAGGAAGGGAGGGAGCGAGGGAGGGAAGGAGGGAGGAAGGAAGGAAGGTAAGGAGTAAGGGAGGGAAGAAGGGAGAAGGAAGCAGGGAGGAAGGAAGGGAGAAGGAAGTAAGGAAGGAAGAGAGGTAAGGAGAACAGGATGGATGGAGAGAAGGAAAGGAGGAAGGCAGGCAGGAAGGAAGGAAGAGAGGAAAGAGGTAAGGAAGGGGGGGTGGAAGAGGGCAGGAAGGAAGAGAGGGAGGAAGGAAAGAAGGAAGAGAGGGAGTAAGGGAGGAAATAGGGCAAAAGAAAGGAAGGAGGGAAGGGAGGGAGCGAGGAAGAGCGCAGAAAGGAAGGAAGAGAGGGAGGAAGGGAAGAAAGGAAGGAAATGAAGGAGGGTGGAAGGAAGGAAGAGAGGGAGCAAGGAAGGAAGGAAAAAGAAGAGGGGGAGGAAGGGAGGACAGAGGGCAGGAAGGAAGGAAGCGAGGGAGGGAGGAAAGAGGGATGGAAGGAGGGAAGGGAGGGAGCGAGGAAGAAGGCAGGAAGGAAGAAAGGAAGGGAGGAAAGAGGGCACGGAGGAAGGAAGGAAGGAAGAAGAGAAGAAGGAAGGAAGAGAGGGAGCAAGGAAGGAAGGGAGGACAGATGGCACGAAGAAAGGAAGGAAGCGAGGGAGGGAGGAAGAGGGCAGGAAGGAAGCAAGGAAGAGAAGGAGCAAGGAAGGAAGGAAGAAATGAAGGAAGAGAGTGACGAAGGGAGAAAGAGAGGAAGGAAGGAAGGAAGGAATGAAGGGAGGGAGGAAGGGAGAAAGGGAGGGAGAGAGTAAGGAATGAAGGAAGGAAGAAGAGCAGAGAGATGTCATCATGAAGGAATAGAAGAGTATTCCAGGCAGGACATGTGCAGCTCTGCTCTCTTCCTTGTGTGGAGGATGAAGGCAGGCTGGTTAAAATATTGCCAGCAACATTCAGTGGAAATGTGGTGACTGAAGTGTGCTCACCCATGTTTACTCAGTAGGGACTCTTTCAGTGGAAGGTACATATTTAAGTTATGGAAGTTGTACGCTAAAAAAAAAAGTAATATATAGTTCCTATAGTAGTGTCCCTTGAGAATACACAATTAAAATGGTTCCTAAAATGTGAGGTGTGTAGAGTTTTGGCAAATCACGCACTTTAAAGCGATGCTTTAAAGTGCGTGATCTAAACGGACTTCAACTAGAAGTCAGGTCTGGTCTTTTCTTGCTAGAGCTGAAGCAGAAGCCCACGGTGTTGATCCCCACCCTGACCGCGGGCCGACCCGCCGCGCTCACCTGCACCGCCCCCGGCCTCTGCTCCGGGGACGCCCCCGCCTTCAGCTGGACGTGGAGGCGAGCAGGGGACGACTCCCCCCACGTTCTCTCGGGGAACCTCACGGTCGCTCGCCGGGATCTGTCTGATTTCACGCAACGACACAGCGCCACCTTGATCTTGAACCCTTCCGCCCAGCAGCATGGCACCCGGGTCACGTGCAGAGTCGCCTTCAAGGGGGTCAACGCGACCACGGAGGAGACGGCGACGCTAAATGTGACTTGTGAGTAACATCACTTCTTAATAATATGACGTAGCAGAAATTTTGGATCATGTCATGTGATCAAAGGAGACAGTCTGTATGTACTACTTGAAACAGGAAGTCAACAGAAGTATGATACAACAAAAGAAACGCGGGCAGGATCGAACAGCCCTGCTTGCGCTTTGTCCTGAAGAATTTGGAGGTAATCCTACTTTTTCATTGTCCCATTTACTCTCTGTAAAGCACCAGTTCCATTGGCAGCAAAACAGGCCCAGAGCATAATACTACCACCACCATGCTTGACGGTAGGAATGGTGTTCCTGGGATTAAAGGCCTCACCTTTTCTCCTCCAAACATATTGCTGGGTATTGTGGCCAAACAGCTCAATTTTTGTTTTATCTGACCACAGAACTTTCCTCCAGAAGGTCTTATCTTTGTCCATGTGATCCAATCCAATCCACTTTATTTTTATAGCACATTTAAACAACAAAATGTTTCCAAAGTGCTGCACAACAATATTAAAAACAATATTCAAATATTATCCTTAGCTCCACCAATGACTGAATAAAAACAAAAAATACATAAAACCAATATAAAAAAAATAATTAAAAAAAATGATTAAAAACGATTTTAAAGGGTAAAACCAATTAAAACAGTAAATAGAAATCAAAATTTTAAAAACACAGAGGAGCACAAAACTCACGTAGTGTTAAAAGCCAGAGAATAAAAGTGGGTCTTAAGACGAGACTTAAAACACTCCACTGTGGGAGCAGTTCGAACATGGAGGGGCAGAGTGTTCCAGAGGTTAGGGCCGACCACAGAGGAGGCTCTGTCTCTCCCGGTTTTAAGTCTGGTCTTGGGCACTACGAGCTGGAGCTTGCTCTCGGACCTCAGAGTGCGCGCTGGAGTGTAAATTTGGATGAGGTCCGAGATATACTGAGGTGATGTCAGATGAAACAAAAATTGAGCTGTTTGGTCACAATACCCAGCAATGTGTTTGGCAGCGAAAAGGTGAGGAACACCAGGCCTACCGTCAAGCATGGTGGTGGTAGTATTATGCTCTGGGCCTGTTTTGCTGCCAATGGAACTGGTGCTTTACAGAGAGTAAATGGGACAATGAAAAAGGAGGATTACCTCCAAATTCTTCAGGACAACCTAAAATCATCAGCCCGGAGGTTGGGTCTTGGGTGCAGTTGGGTGTTCCAACAGGACAATACCATACCATACCAACTTTATTTATAAAGCCCTTTAAAAACAACCACAGTTGAAGAACAAAGCCCTTATGTGGGCTCTGTACCGAGGATGTCGTTGTGGCTTGTGCAGCCCTTTGAGACACTTGTGATTTAGGGCTATATAAATAAACATTGATTGATTGATTGAAAGAGCTGTACACCACAAAGAAATAGAGGCATAGGACAAACTACAAAATAAGATTTAAAACAGAAGTAAAATACACATTGAAAAAGCAAATACAAATTACCCTAAGAACAATTTGTTAGATAAAAAGCAGTTAAAAAGTTACAAGTTAAAAACCGTTTAAAGTCTCATGCTGGGTTAAAAGCCAGTGAATAAAAATGGGTTTTAAGAAGGGTCTTGAAAATAGCCAAAGAACGGGCCTGTCTCACATGGAGAGGGCCATCGTTCCAGAGTTTGGGACCCGCAACAGAGAAGGCTCTGTCCCCTCTGAGCTTGCACTTTGTTTTGACCCCAAACACACGTCAAAAGTGGTAAAGGAATGGCTAAATCAGACTAGAATTAAGGTTTTAGAATGGCCTTCCCAAAGTCCTGACTTAAACATGTGGACAATGCTGAAGAAACAAGTCCATGTCAGAAAACCAACAAGTTTAGCTGAACTGCACCAATTTTGTCAAGAGGAGTGGTCAAAAATTCAAGCAGAAGCTTGTGGATGGCTACCAAAAGTGCCTTATTGCAGTGAAACTTTTTTTTTTCTTTCTTTAGTTTATTTCAAACATGAACACACTTACATCATAATACATCACACAATTTCATATAATTTCATTTTACATCATGCCCGAAAAGGAGTAGGAAGAAGCAAAGCTTTTAATCCTACCCCTTTCCCACTTCAAAGCATTTACAAATATATAGAATCATTTACTGACCTTTTTATATAATAAAATAACATTTATGAATTAGTATATAACAGTTTTGTAATATGTAATTAATTAATTCAGTCATTATTAACATACTGAGATGAAGAATATCTTATTTTCAATAAGGTTGAAAGTATTTCTCATAATTCTTTTTTGTACTCTGTAAGCACTATTATTTTTGAACAACCTCTTAAACTGGATCATATCAGTACAATTTTTAACTTCTTTACATTCCATAATTTAATTCCACATACTGATATGCTAAAAGTTCTAAGTGTTGTACGTGCATATAAATGTTTTAAATTATTTTTTCCTCTAAGGTTATATTTCTCCTCTTTAGTTGAGAAGAATTGTTGTACATGTAACCAAATATTAACATTGCTGTATGTATACTTTTGACCCAGCAGGTTTGGTCACATTTTCAGTAGACCCATAATAAATTCATGAAAGAACCAAACTTCATGAGTGTTTTTTGTGACCAACAGGCATGTTAAGATAACAAGAGTTATTGGAGTATTGGAAACTCAAGACAGCCATGACATTATGTTCTTTACAAGTGTATGTAAACTTTTGACCACGACTGTATATACAATATGCATGTTGTGTTCACTTACAAGACTACACATCTGGCGCCCTAGGCAAGATTTTAGGTGGCGCCCCCCCCCCCCCCCCCACATCGGCAGTGAAGTGTATATACTCACAAGAAACTGAATAGCTTTGTCTTTGACCTTTTTTTTTTTACTTACAACTATACCTAATATATAAAGGGGTGGAAAAGTGACTATTACCTGCAGGGCAAACATTAGCTAACCAGAAGGCAATAACAATGTAAACAAAAAACACCTGCTTAAAAGATCTAATACAAATGTCCCTGAGGAATGTAAGGTGGGAGTACTGTAATTACCTAACGTTACATTATTATTTTCCATAACAATTTAGCCCCCTCCACAATATTAACCAGACGTTAAAACAGAACTAGCTATTTATTGATTAGCAATTGCCGAATCATGTAACATTAGCTTAATGCTAAAAAGCCAGCTACTATCACATTCTGTAACAGACAAATAATTTCATGTAGGCTAACGTTACCTACCTGCTACCTCTGTCTTTTCTCGTTTCTCCTCCTCTTCTTTTCTCTTTTTTTCTTCCCTGGGCACCTGACAGTTTTGGCCGTTTTGACATCTTGTGTTGATTTTTTGATGTGGTGACGTCCAAAAAGAGTCATGATACGGGAAGGGAGGGGGCGTAATGTTGTAACAAATAATATTTCTAATAAATAGGCTTTACTTTGCATTTTAATTAACGTGGGATTATTTTTTGTATTTAGAAATAATAGTACCAACTTTTTTCTTTTTTTTTTTTCTCCAACATTTGTGGCACTGGCGTGGCGCCCCCTGATGGACGGCGCCCTTAGCATTTGCGTATACGGCCTATGCCACGGGCCGGGCCCTGTACACATGTAATTGTCATGAGTTCACGTTTTGCTTCCAGACGTGAAGACGCCGTCCATCACCGGGCAGACGACAGTAAAGGAAGGCGACACGCTGAATCTGAGCTGCAGCGTTGACAGTTTCCCACCTTCTCGCATAACGTGGAGTCTTCTAGATTCCCACGCAACAAAGCCGCACACAGAGCTGACCCAAGCTGTCAGCGCCGCCTACCTCGTCATCCCAAATGTGGCCGCCGTCCATTCCGGCCGCTACGTGTGTGCGGCGAACCACAGCGCGGCGACACTGACGGCGCACGTTGACATGACCGTGACCTGTGAGTAATCGCCGTTGATGTTCACTGTGTTGTCTTTCCCCGCCGCTCTTGATGCCTGACGGTGCACTCGCAGGGTTTGCGGGGATCCTCGACGGGTCTGGATGTGTGATGCAGACGGCGGGTTTGACCTGCGTGTGCATCAGTCGCGGGGTTCCTCATCCCGTTGTCACGTGGCCTTCGCTGGAGAACCGGACCGAGTACCACGCGGGCACGATCGCGTCCAACGACACCGTTAGCAGCATCGCTCTGACTGTCGGAGGCCGCCACCTTTCTGCTGTTGAGTGTGTCAGCAGCCATAAAGACGGGCAGGCAAAGAAACTCCTCAGCATTGAAATGAAAACATTAGAACCTGAAGGTAAGAGTGACAGGAATTACAATTTGACATATGGATTGACATAAAAACGGAATTCGGTCCTTTTTTGGCACCGACCGCATACCGCCGGTCCAACGGTGACATGTCACGGTACCTGGGTTGCACGTCACACACTTAATAGGGATGTAGCAATGAATTACTATTTTAAATTAAAATTAGGGATGTCCGATAATGGCTTTTTGCCGATATCCGATATTGTCCAACTCTTTAATTACCGATACCAACCGATACATAGTCGTGGAATTAACACATTATTATGCCTAATTTGGACAACCAGGTATGGTGAAGATAAGGTACTTTTAAAAAATAAATAATAAAATAAGATAAATTAAAAAAAAACATTTTCTTGAATAAAAAATAAAGTAAAACAATATAAAACAGTTACATAAAAACTAGTAATTAATGAAAATGAGTAAAATTAACTGTTAAAGGTTAGTACTATTAGTGGACCAATCATGTGTGCTTACGGACTGTATCCCTTGCAGACTGTTATTATTATTATTAGCCTTTATTTAACCAGGTAAAATCCCATTGAGATCAAAGATCTCTTTTCCAAGGGAGACCTGGCCAAGAGGGCAGCAGCAAGGTTACATTAAAAACAGTAAACAAATACATAAAACATCACATTTACAACATTAAAACTTGCTCACATGACACATGTGCATACAGACAAGGTAGACTGCAATCCTTTCACAGAAGCTTTAAACTCATTCAACGTAACTAGGGTTTGAAGTTTAATGTTCGATTGTAGGTTATTGCAAGCCTTCGGTGCTGAAAACCTAAATGCTTTCTTGCCAAGTTCAGTTCTTACTTTGGGGACGACAAATTGCAGAACATTCATTGAACGAAGATTGTGACTTCCTTGTTTCTTTGTTAAAAGACAAGACAGATAAGATGGAGTGATACCCAGAATGGTTTTGTAGATGAAAACATACCAATGATTGAGGCGTCGAGCACATAAAGATGTCCAGTTAACCATTGAGTATAACACACAATGGTGAGTAAGGGGAGCGCAGTTGATAATGAATCTCAGTGCCCCGTGGTACACACTATCCAGCTTGTGGAGACAACCAGCAGTAGCATTCATGTACAACACATCTCCATAGTCAATAACAGGTAAAAAGGTTGTTTCCACCAATTTCTGTTTCACAGTAAAAGAAAAGCAAGACTTGTTTCTATAATAAAATCCCAGTAAAAGTTTCAGTTTTTTTACAACATACTGAATGTGCTCCTTAAAACTCAAGTGGTCATCAATTAAAAATCCTAAACATTTAAAAGCAGATACTAACATAATTTGTTGCCCATTTCTTGTTAAAATGTTCTCACAGTGATGATCTTACAGTTTTTGATGTGGTAAAGAGCATACACTTTGTTTTCTCTGCATTTAAAACCAGTTGAAGATAGCAAAGTTGTTCTTGTACTCTGTCAAATGCATGTTGTAGATATTTAAAAGCCTCAGCAAGAGTGGGTGCTGTGCAGTATATGACAGTATCATCAGCATAGAAATGGAAAGTTGAGTTCGGAATATTCTGTCCAAGATTATTTATGTAAATAGTGAATAATAAGGGGCCCAACACAGAACCTTGAGGGACACCCTTTTTCACTTGCAGTACGTCCGAGGAGGAACCTTCTATCTGAACAGCCTGAGTTCTACTTGTGAGGTAATTTGCAAACCATATATAATGTAGGAACCAGAATATTAATAACAGAAAGAAACAACCCCTTTGTGTGAATGAGTGTAAATGGGGTAGGAAGGTTTTTTGGGTAGGTGCACTAATTGTAAGTGTATATTGTGTTTTTTATGTTGATTAAATAAAAAAATAAAAAATAAAAAATAAAAATGATACCGATAATTTCCGATATTATATTTTTACGCATTTATCGGCAGGCCGATATTATCGGACATCTCTAATTAAAATGATCGAAAAAGTGTGATTGATGACTGCACTTTGATGAACTCACAGACTTGACTGCTACCTCGTCAGCTTGAATGCTCACATGAAAACAAGACACATTAACGTCCTTCCCCATTCAGAAACGATCTAAACCAGGGGCGTCAAACGTACGGCCCGAGAATAGGTTTTATCCAGCCCGCGTGAAGAGTTTGCTAAGTATAAAAAATGAACCTGAAATTTTTGAATGAAAGAAACCGCCTTTCTAAATGTGTCCACTGGATGTCACAATAGCAATTATTTGTATCTTTGTAAATGATGCTACAGTTGTGGTCAAAAGTTTACATACACATGTAAAGAACTTAATGTCATGGCTGTCTTGAGTTTCCAATAATTTCTACAACTCTTATTTTTTTGTGATAGAGTGATTGGAGCACATACTTGTTGGTCACAAAAAACATTCATGAAGTTTGGTTCTTTTATGAATTGATTATGGGTCTACTGAAAATGTGAGCAAATGTGCTGGGTCAAAAGTATACATACAGCAATGTTAATATTTGGTTACATGTCCCTTGGCAAGTTTCACTGCAATAAGGCACTTTTGGTAGCCACCCACAAGCTTCTGGTTGAATTTTTGACCACTCCTCTAGAACAAAACTGGTGCAGTTCAGCTAAATGTATTGGTTTTCTGACATGGACTTGTTTCTTCAGCATTGTCCACACGTTTAAGTCAGGACTTTGGGGAGGTCCATTCTAAAACTTCAATTCTAGCCTGATTTAGCCATTCCTTTACCACTTTTGACGTGTGTTTGGGGTCATTGTCCTGTTGGAACACCCAAGACCCAACCTCCAGGCTGATGATTTTAGGTTGTCCTGAAGAATTTGGAGGTAATCCTCCTTTTTCATTGTCCCATTCATTTAAAGCACCAGTTCCATCGGCAGCAAAACAGGCCCAGAGCATAATACTACCACCACCATGCTTGACGGTAGGGATGGTGTTCCTGGGATTAAAGGCCTCACCTTTTTCCCTCCAAACATATTGCTGGGTATTGTGGCCAAACAGCTCCATGTTTGTTTCATCTGACATCACATGGACAAAGATAAGACCTTCTGGAGGAAAGTTCTGTGGGTCAGATGAAACAAATCACTCTATCACAAAAAAATAAGAGTTGTAGAACGCATTGGAAACTCAAGACAGCCATGACATTATGTTCTTTAAACTTTTGATTGCGACTGTACATATGTACAAAATAAATCACATGCTGTTAGTGCACCAGTCGAGGAAAATGAGCAAACTACATAAATAACATACTGAAATTTGATTTTTATATTATTTTTTTTATCTTGATAGATTGAAAATTAACACCAATGAGTTGACTGATGAACATTATCACATCATTTATTCAGAAAATATAAATAACGACAAAGAAAGAAACCGCAACATGTAAGTGTAAAAAAACCCAAACAACATTATGATTTGTACATTTTCAGAATGTGCTTGTTCAATTTTTAAACAAAGAAAACAATATGAAGTTTTCTATATTTTTAAGTTATCGTGCCGTGCTTTACCAGTCCGGCCCACTGGGGAGTAGATTTTTCTCCGTGTGGCCCTCGATCTAAAATGAGTTTGACACCCCTGGTCTAAACTTATATAAACACATTACTGTCCCAGCAACTAAGATATTCAATTGTGCACATTCAACCTACAAGCTGTGTGCTCTCTCAGCACAGAAAGATGCATCCGAGAAACACGAGACAGAGGTGGTTTTACGGTGCGTTCAAGGACTCCTGAAAAGGAGTAGGAAAACCTAAAAAGTATTTAAAAAGCACTTTTCATGTGAATTAATCTTAAAGTGCTCAGGTATAAACCAATATTTAAAACAACAAAAGTTTAGCCATCCCTGAAGCATAAGAAACACAAAACATTAAAAAATAGTGAGTTTTCTGACATTTTGTCTATTTTAGTTATCTAAAAAAAAAAAAAAAATCAAAGGATTTCAGTGTGTATAAGTACTTTTAGAGCACATTTAAAAAAATATTGCGATTATAATAACGGTTATTTTAGTCACAAAAACTGATTTAGCATTTTTATATCGTTACATCCCTAACACTGCTTGGCACTCAGCATCAAGGGTTGGAATTGGGGATTAAATCACCAAAATGATTCCCGGGCGTGGCCAATGCTGCTGCTCACTGCTCCCCTCACCTCCCAGGGGGTGATCAAGGGTGATGGTCAAATGCAGAGAATAATTTCGCCACACCTAGTGTGTGTGACAATCATTGGTACTTTAACTTAACACTTGGCCAGCACTGCAGCAGCACTGAGAGCCGACTCAGACAAACTGCCTCCAGCTATTGTTGCAATTTTCAATGCCAACAAAGAAATTGACTCAGAAATGTGATAATAAAACAACTAGACGGACGTTATCATAGTCATTTCATTTGAAATGTTCCAATAAAAAATTAGATGTTATAATAAAAACAATTTATATTTATTAACACACACAAATGTACTGAAAATTGGCGTCGTTGACTACCGGTACCCATTCCCAGGGACTGGATTGGTTCAAATCAGTTCCTGTACAAACAAAAATGTATATTCATCTCTAATGCTGACATGTGGTTATGTTAGCATTTAGCATATAGATAACTTAGCGAGGCTGCTCATGTATTTTGTTTTTTATGTTGATTTTCAACCATAATTGTTTACATTTGTATTCTAATTGACGCCTTTTTGCCTCCCCCCCCTTTGAAACCAGACACACGAGTGGAAACCCTCGCAAGTGTGCTGCGGGCCGACGTCATCATTGCATTTTTGGTCGGAACGCTTCTTTCCGCCATCTTGTGCTTGTTGCCAATGATCTGCTGCAGGTACACTACTCTTGCTTCTTTCCTTCGCCTGTTGCACCCGAATATGACAAATGAGCATGTTTGAATCAGATATAGCTGCAGACAAACCAAGAAAAACTCTTGTCCGCTGGATTTGGAAATGGTGTCCCCACGGGAGGAATCAGAGGTATTAATTTATCTTGACTCCACGGTTTTTCAAATATTGAACTAAAAGTTCTCCTAAAATATGGTGACACTTTGAAGGTCCAAGTCAGGGGTGTCCAAACCACAGCATCATAAGGACTCTTACCCACAGGGAGAATGCATACATTTTAGTAGTTTGACAATGTTGATGCTGTTGTTTTGTCACCATCTAGTGGACACCTGTGCAACAAATCCAGTCGTGAAATTTCCTCGCTCCTAAATATTCCAAAGTCAACTGTCAGCTTTATTATAAGAAAATTGAAGGGTTTGGGAACAACAGCAACTCAGCCACGAAGTGGTAGGCCACGTAAACTGACAAGAGAGGGGTCAGCGGATGCTGAAGCGCATAATGCAAAGACGTCGTCGACTTTCTGCACAGTCAGTTGCTAAAGAGCTCCAAACTTCATGTGACCTTCCAATTAACCCACATACAGTACGCAGAGAGCTTCATGGAATGGGTTTCCAGCTGCACCATTGCACAAAGTACAAAGCAAGGTCCATAAAGACATGGGTGACAGAGTCTGGTGTGGATAAACTTGACTGGCCTGCACAGAGTCCTGACCTAGACCCGATAGAACACCTTTGGGATGAATTAGAAAGGAGACTGAGAGCCAGGCCTCCGCGACCAACATCAGTGTGTGACCTCACCAATGCGCTTTTGGAAGAATGGTCGAAAATTTCTATAAACACACTCCGCAACCTTGTGGACAGCCTTCCCAGAAGAGTTGAAGCTGTAATAGCTGCAAAAGGTGCACCGACATCATATTGAACCCTATGGGTTAGGAATGGGATGGCACTTCAAGTTCATATGTGAGTCAAGGCAGTTGGCCAAATACTTTTGGCAATATAGTGTAGATTTATCATTGTCAATATACAAGGCCACCCCTCCTCCTGTGTTACCAATGTGATTTGTTGTAAACAGCACATATCCATCTATTTTCATGTCCTCAACGTTTTCTTCATCAAACCAAAATTATTTTGATACTTTTTTTAAATAAAGGGCACCTCAAAAAATGGCATTATTGGCTTTATTTTAACAAAAAAATCTTACGTTACATTAAACATATGTTTCTTATTGCACGTTATTGGGCTGAAATTTGTAATACCTTGTCTTTGGAAATTGGCGAAAAGATCGAACCGAATCCTCTTAGCGGACTATTGTAATTTTACCGCGGTTTATCATTATACCGTTTACCGTTACATCGCTAACTACACTAAATTAAAGGGGTCAGATTAGGCAAAACTTTATTTTCTTGCCTTTTGCACCTTTCTGTGTATTTTGGATCCCCATAAGTCCCAGAAATGTGAATTCAAACCATGCAGGCATTAGGGAGACATTTGCAAAACAATGTTGACTTATTCCAATCTCCAGACAAGCCATTTGGACTTTGAGCGAATATTACCATAAGCCTACTGTAAATTAGGGATGTCCCGATCCGATATTTGCCAAAAATTGCGTATCGGCAAGGCATGGGAAAATGCCGATCCAGATCCAGTTTAAAAAAAAAACCAACCTGGTCCGTGTTTTCCAACGCACCTATTTAAATAATACATTACACTTTTCTGCTGCTCCGTAAGTTCCGTTCCGCATTTTCCAGCACACCTTCAACACATCCACAATTCTCACGCAGTTGCTTTTAGCTGCTGGCATTACACGACAGGCTCTTCTCACTCTTTCCTGTGTCTCCCTCTCACAGACAGCAAGTGCACCTTCTTACACACGTCACATACTGTCACGTCATACGTCACATACGTATACGTCCTCTCCCAGCAGAGAGCGAGGTAGCGGCATGGCTAACGTTAGCTGTGATGCTAGCGCAGCTGCTAAGGTGCGCGCCTGCTCAAGCGTCCTCTACGCACGGCAAATCTATGCCACGCACAAAATCAAATAAAAAAAATAAGCGCATAACAATTTTCGACACACGGACACGACAGAGACAACAGTTTTCGTCATCATTGTTCAAATATTGTGACGTCTGTCGAGACGCTTATCTCCATTCGGTGCCACACGTCCAGACTCCACACCATCAAAATAGTATATATCTGTATCATGAATCAATTTAAGTGGACCCCGTCTTAAACAAGTTGAAAAACTTATTGGGGTGTTACCATTTAGTGGTCAATTGTACGGAATATGTACTTCACTGTGCAACCTACTAATAAAAGTCTCAATCAATTAATCAAAACACATAAAATCATCATACTGCTGTGATTATATGCATCAAGTGTTCATTCAAGGCTAAGGCAAAATATCGAGAGATATATTGTGTATCGCAATATGGCCTTAAAATATCGCAATATTAAAAAAAGGCCATATCGCCCAGCCCTAGTTCAATGATGCCATTTCTGTTTGTCATGTATAATTTTGTCTATTTTGTGTTTATCCTTGAATAAACAGGTCAGTTTCTTGTTACCAACCATTGTGTATTATTCAAACTCCCCTAATTCAGCTGGCTAGTTGTTATCAAGAGTACTAAAACCCTTTTCAACATGATTCTGACAACTAAGTAGGCTAAATAACTTTAAACTTTAATACATGCTCGGATAGGCCAGTATCGGTCAGTATCGGTATCGGATCGGAAATGCAAAAACAATATCGGTATCGGATCGGAAGTGCAAAAACCTGGATCGGGACATCCCTACTGTAAATGATAGAGTTTTACCAGACGTAATGTATACTGTAATGATACCACGTACAATAGAGTATCTAGTCGATACTACTATGATTACATCGATATTTTTTAACATCACAAAATGTATTTTGTTTTTTCTAAGTGTATATAATGTTTATAAACTCAGGAAATATGTCCCTGGCACATGAGAACTTTGAATATGACCAATGTATGATCCTGTAACTACTTGGTATCAGATTGATACCCAAATGTGTGGTATCATCCAAAACTAATGTAAAGTATCAAATAAGAGATTAATACATTTTAACAGAAGTGTAGATAGAACTAGATAAAAGAGAAAGTAAGCAGATATTAACAGTAAATGAACAAGTAGATTAATAATTCATTTTCTACCACGTGTCCTTAATACTTTTGACAAAATAATAGAATTATAAAATACAAAACATGTTACTGCATGTCAGTAGACTAAATTAGGAGCCTTTGTTTGTTTACTTACTAATAAAAGACAAGTATGTTGTATGTTCACTATTTTATTTAAGGACAAAAGTGCAACAAGAAACATATGTTTAATGTACCCTAAGATTTTTTTGTTAAAATAAAGCCAATAATGAAATTTTTTTGTGGTCCCCTTTATTTAGAGAAGTACCAAAATATTGGTATTGGGACAACTCTAATACACACACACCGAGCACCCACTGGCAGAAATGTAGATCGGCACCTATGGGTAATACTACGGTAACCGTAATTGTTAATTGACTTATCAGGCCTATTTACAACAATGATTCTGTTGCTGCCGTACCTTGTTAAAAACTTGTTCCTAACAGGAAACTGACCCGAGAGGGATGAAGGAGATCTTTGTCAACGGCGAGGACAAAGATGACGTAGACTACGCCGACATCAACTTCTCAGCGCTGAGGAGAAACAACACCAGGGGGGCGCCGTCCAAGCACGAGGCTACGGAGTACGCGGAGATCAAGAAAGCGGGCTGCAGAAATGACGGCAAATCCGAGCTGTTGTTGGAATGCCAGGGAACGCAGGAGGGCGGACCTCAGTGCTGCGAGCTAAAAGAGGACGAGGAGGTCCTGTATTCAAATGTGAAGGAAACAATGATGTGCAACGATGTCATCGATGGTCATGGAGATAATTGAACTCAACTTTTTTTTCCCTAAGCAGTGCAGGATCATTCATGGCTGAACCACATCTGACAGGAGCCAAACATATGTATTAGGGCTGTGAATCTTGGGGTACTACACGATTCAATTCAATTCAAGGGGGTAACCTCTTTTCGTGTCCTTCTCGCCATCTCCAGGTGTAAATTGGATGTCAAAGTTGACCAACTTGTGGGTTTATGTCCACAACCTTCTACTATCCAAGTGAGAGGCATGATTATAAACTCAAATTAACTTTCACCAACTCAGAGGCGATGCAGCAGCTCGATATGTCAATATAGCAGCCCAAGCTATTCAGCTCTCTGCTAAAAGTTGTTCCTCTGCGTCAGCGCTTATAATAACGATATCACTAATACTTGGCTAATATTCAGGTCACAAACTGTAAATAGAGTATCATTAGTAGTTTTTGGATGTTTTATGAGCCCATGACTGCATTTATTACGAATTAAAATAAATTTAAAAAAGTTATCTGTTCTTTTCTTACACAGAGGTTGTGAATGATAGATAAAATTCCCCCAAACGTGTAGTTTGGACAACTTTTTTTCCCCAATTGTGGCTTACAATGCGAACTAATATGAGAGCTGGGTCAAAAATTAATCTGATATTGTGTTTATTATTCGAGTTTTAATGGAACATAGATCATTAAAATAAAATAGATGCACAATTGTTTTCTAGTACAGTGCAACTACAACACAAACAATGTCTATTTAGATGTGCATATAATAAAGTATTTGATTTGAAATACCTCATGATTATTTTAATTAGCGTCTGGTGATTATATGCATATGTATTACTTCAAATGGTGTTGACTTGTGTGAGAGTGGCAACCCTTCACATTGCCTTTGCATTATGTGCTTAAACAGATTAGGGATGACTGCTGGATTAGAACGTTCCACATGCGCGACAAACACTTTAAATAGCTGAGGCTCATTGCTTCGGCGTGAGAGCGTCTTTGGAGTTGGACTGCTGCGACCTAACGGTGAGAAAACCTTGTCTTAATAGGCCTTTTTCCACCAAAAGTTCAGAAAACTTAAAGTTAAACCTTTAGTTCCAAGATCAAAAACTTTAGTTCCTGGAACTAAACATCTTATTCCAAGAACAAAATCATGAGTTCCCGGAACTAAACATTTTGTTCCCAGAACTAAACCTTTAGTTCTTCAAACTAAACCGCTAATTCCAAGAACTAAACTTTTTGTTACTGGAACTAAACCTTTAGTTTCAAGATCAAAACATTTAGTTTTTTAAACTAAAAATGTTATTCCAAGAACTAAACCTTTTGTTCCAAGAACCAAATTATTTTCTGTTCTTTTGCGCTCGGGTGGCATCCTGACCAGATGCCCGAACCACCTCATCTGGCTCCTCTCGATGTGGAGGAGCAGCGGCTTTACTTTGAGCTCCCCCCGGATGACAGAGCTTCGGGCATCTGGTCAGGATGCCACCCGAGCGCCTCCCTAAGGAGGTGTTTAGGGCATGTCCGACCGGTAGGAGGCCACGAGGAAGACCCAGGACACGGTGGGAAGACTATGTCTCCCGGCTGGCCTGGGAACGCCTCGGGATCCCCCGGGAGGAGCTGGACGAAGTGGCTGGGGAGAGGGAAGTCTGGGCTTCCCTGCTTAGGCTGCTGCCCCCGCGACCCGACCTCGGATAAGCGGAAGAAGATGGATGGATGGAACCAAATTATTTGTTCCCGAAACTAAACCTTGAGTTCCCAGAACTAAACCTTTTTGTTCCGGGAACTAGACCTTTAGTTCCAAGATCTAAACTAAACCTTTAGTTCCAAGATCAAAACCTTTAGTTCCAAGATCAAAACCTTTAGTTCCTGGAACTAAACATTTTGTTCCAAAAACTAAACTTTTAGTTCCTGGAACTTAACATTTTGTTCCAAAAACTAAACTTTTAGTTCCTGGAACTAAACATTTTGTTCCAAAAACTAAACTTTTAGTTCCTGGAACTAAACATTTTGTTCCAAAAACTAAACTTTTATTTCCTGGAACTAAACATTTTGTTCCAAAAACTAAAACTTTTAGTTCCTGGAACTAAACATATCATTCCAAGAACTAATCATTTAGTTCTTCGAATTAAACCTTTTGTTTTCGGAACTAAACCTTTTGTAACCTGCATGTTACTCTAATAAAGCACTGTGCAAGTACTAAGTAAAATAGTGAATGATATGTCTGGGCTAGATCAGAAGAAACTAAACTCAGCTCTAGGAATGGAGAGTAATGAAGACTGAACACAGGTTTTAGGTTTAAGTGGTACCAAATTATATTAAAGAATAATAGGAAAAATAAACAAACCACATCATGTAAATTCGAATGGCCATTCACATATTCAACAATTCACAGAACATTCAGTATTTACAATACAATAGTGCACTTGATTCAGTCCTTGTTTTATACCAACGATGGTATAAGCGCAACACAAGTTCATTAAACAGGCCCCGCAAAGTCCACGTTGTGGTGGCAGTGTCCAGAGGGGTTTTAGTGAAGGGACGGGGGAAAAGTGAATGTTCAGGAGGACCGCAATGAACTTGTTGCGTTTTGGCAAAAAGAAGGGGAAAAACAGAGGACGGCTGCTGAGAAGCCTCCTACCAGCCTGGGGCTCGGTTGGGTGGATTCAGTTCAGTTCAGGTGGTTCGGTTCCAGGCATAAAGCTTCAGACTCTAGTTGAGGGCTCTAAGCTCGCCATCCAACCTGGCCTGTATAAAAGGGCAGGACCAGTCAAGTTTCCAGTGCGCACACAAAAGAAAATACATTCAAATACTGAATAATAATACTGTATTCAAATAGCAAAGTATGTTCCTTATTATTGTACAATAAATAATTCATAAATCCAATTAGACTAAATAATATAATAATTGTTATATCAAAATATTCATTTCTCTAATGGTATCAAAATGTAAACACTGCATCCACAAATAGAGTGCTAGCAGACACAGTGGTTGACTGGACTGCTTCATAAAGTGCATAGCACTGATAACCATCAAAGCAAGTAAAACAAACCAAGAACAATCAGAAAATTGTTTGACAGTGATAATCAATGAACCTTAGTCAACCCAAGGTTCATTGGGTTAACTACAGGTAAAAGCCAGTAAATTAGAATATTTTGAAAAACTTGATTTATTTCAGTAATTGCATTCAAAAGGTGTAACTTGTACATTATATTTATTCATTGCACACAGACTGATGCATTCAAATGTTTATTTCATTTAATTTTGATGATTTGAAGTGGCAACAAATGAAAATCCAAAATTCCGTGTGTCACAAAATTAGAATATTGTGTAAGGCTAATACAAAAAAGGGATTTTTAGAAATGTTGGCCAACTGAAAAGTATGAAAATGAAAAATATGAGCATGTACAATACTCAATACTTGGTTGGAGCTCCTTTTGCCTCAATTACTGCGTTAATGCGGCGTGGCATGGAGTCGATGAGTTTCTGGCACTGCTCAGGTGTTATGAGAGCCCAGGTTGCTCTGATAGTGGCCTTCAACTCTTCTGCGTTTTTGGGTCTGGCATTCTGCATCTTCCTTTTCACAATACCCCACAGATTTTCTATGGGGCTAAGGTCAGGGGAGTTGGCGGGCCAATTTAGAACAGAAATACCATGGTCCGTAAACCAGGCACGGGTAGATTTTGCGCTGTGTGCAGGCGCCAAGTCCTGTTGGAACTTGAAATCTCCATCTCCATAGAGCAGGTCAGCAGCAGGAAGCATGAAGTGCTCTAAAACTTGCTGGTAGACGGCTGCGTTGACCCTGGATCTCAGGAAACAGAGTGGACCGACACCAGCAGATGACATGGCACCCCAAACCATCACTGATGGTGGAAACTTTACACTAGACTTCAGGCAACGTGGATCCTGTGCCTCTCCTGTCTTCCTCCAGACTCTGGGACCTCGATTTCCAAAGGAAATGCAACATTTGCATGGTTGGGTGATGGTTTGGGGTGCCATGTCATCTGCTGGTGTCGGTCCACTCTGTTTCCTGAGATCCAGGGTCAACGCAGCCGTCTACCAGCAAGTTTTAGAGCACTTCATGCTTCCTGCTGCTGACCTGCTCTATGGAGATGGAGATTTCAAGTTCCAACAGGACTTGGCGCCTGCACACAGCGCAAAATCTACCCGTGCCTGGTTTACGGACCATGGTATTTCTGTTCTAAATTGGCCCGCCAACTCCCCTGACCTTAGCCCCATAGAAAATCTGTGGGGTATTGTGAAAAGGAAGATGCAGAATGCCAGACCCAAAAACGCAGAAGAGTTGAAGGCCACTATCAGAGCAACCTGGGCTCTCATAACACCTGAGCAGTGCCAGAAACTCATCGACTCCATGCCACGCCGCATTAACGCAGTAATTGAGGCAAAAGGAGCTCCAACCAAGTATTGAGTATTGTACATGCTCATATTTTTCATTTTCATACTTTTCAGTTGGCCAACATTTCTAAAAATCCCTTTTTTGTATTAGCCTTACACAATATTCTAATTTTGTGACACACGGAATTTTGGATTTTCATTTGTTGCCACTTCAAATCATCAAAATTAAATGAAATAAACATTTGAATGCATCAGTCTGTGTGCAATGAATAAATATAATGTACAAGTTACACCTCTTGAATGCAATTACTGAAATAAATCAAGTTTTTCAAAATATTCTAATTTACTGGCTTTTACCTGTATATTCAGAGAAAGCGGGCATATAAGTAGATGCTAACAGCTCCATTCAAAACGAATGCAGCGGCTAGGCTACGTAAAGCTACACAAATGCAACTCACCAATTCCGCAGATAATTCACACTCAACACTCTCTCGCGACGACCCACGGCTCCGGTCGTCGGCTCCTACAGTTCGACATCATTACATTTCAGTTTAGAAGACGTAGTTAATAATTAAGGCGCAAAACCGAGTCACATACCTGCAGCAACCTCACAGTGTGTCCCTCTCGCTCTCACCGGTAGCAGCCCACTTCCGGGCTTTATGCTAGTCTGATAGCCGCGTTAGGTCACGTGATCGCGTGACGTAATGACGCACGCAAAGACAGTTTAGACGACGAAAAAAAATAGAAAGGATATTTAAATGAGGTTTTGTCACCCGGATTACACTTTTGTTCCCGGAACTAAACTTTTAGTTCCAAGAACTAAACTAAACCTTTAGTTCCAAGATCTAAACTAAACCTTTAGTTTCAAGATAAAAACATTCAGTTCTTTAAACTAAAAATTGTATTCCAAGAACTAAACCATTAGTTCTTCGAACTAAAACTTTTGTTCTCGGAACTCAACCTTTAGTTCCAAGAACCAAACCTTTTGTCCCGGAACTAAACCTTTAGTTCCAAGAACCAAATTCTTTGTTCCCGAAACTAAACCTTTAGTTCCCAGAACTAAACCTTTCGTTCCCAGAACTAAACCTTTTGTTACCAGAACTAAACCTTTTGTTCCAAGAACTACAACTTTTGTTCCCAGAACTAAACCTTTAGTTCCAAGATATAAACTAAACCTTTAGTTCCCTAAACTAAACCTTTTGTTCACAGAACTAAACCTTTCGTTCCCAGAACTAAACCTTTTGTTACCAGAACTAAACCTTTTGTTCCAAGAACTACAACTTTTGTTCCCGGAACTAAACCTTTAGTTCCAAGATATAAACTAAATCTTTAGTTCCAATAACTACAACTTTTGTTCCCGGAACTAAACCTTTAGTTCCAAGATATAAACTAAACCTTTAGTTCCCTAAACTAAACCTTTAGTTCACAGAACTAAACCTTTCGTTCCCAGAACTAAACCTTTTGTTACCAGAACTAAACCTTTTGTTCCAAGAACTACAACTTTTGTTCCCGGAACTAAACCTTTAGTTCCAAGATATAAACTATACCTTTAGTTCCAATAACTACAACTTTTGTTCCCGGAACTAAACCTTTAGTTCCAAGATATAAACTAAACCTTTAGTTCCCTAAACTAAACCTTTTGTTCACAGAACTAAACCTTTCGTTCCCAGAACTAAACCTTTTGTTACCAGAACTAAACCTTTTGTTCCAAGAACTACAACTTTTGTTCCCGTAACTAAACCTTTAGTTCCAAGATATAAACTAAATCTTTAGTTCCAATAACTACAACTTTTGTTCCCGGAACTAAACCTTTAGTTCCAAGATATAAACTAAACCTTTAGTTCCCTAAACTAAACCTTTAGATCCAGGAACTAAACCTTTAGTTCCAAGATCTGAACTAAACCTTTAGTTACCGGAACTAAACATTTAGTTCCAAGAACTAAACTTTTACTTCCAAGATCTGAACTAAACCTTTAGTTACCGGAACTAAACCTTTAGTTCCAAGAACTAAACCTTTAGTTCATGCAACTAGAGGTTCCTGTAGAAGTGTGTGATTTGTGTTTCTACCAGATTTCAAAGTTCAGGTAGCTTATACAAATCAGACTGTGACCGTATGGATGAGTGGTACAGTGTTTTTATACACTGATACCATGTAAACTGACAATATAAGGTCAAAACCAACCGATAGGGCGAAACCATCCTTGCCCAGGCACACCCCCTGGTCTTGGAATATAAATATTTAGGGTTTTAGCAACGGCCGCTTGACTAGATTTGACCAATCTAAGTCTATGAGCGTGAACTGATAAAGCCTACTGGGGTATTGGCACCAACCGCTAGACTAGCTCTAACCAGTCTAAGTTTAAGACTAGGTCTGACAAAACTAAGTCTATAAGAATGAACTGATGGAGCCTACTCCAATGAGAGGTGAAACGGCTTCTAAGACAAACCAAACAGTCAAGTTGCGATCGATTGAATGCCCCGGGATGACAATGACCTGGATGAATGAGAACATCCATAGAAATATTAGGTCATATGTGTTTTACTTAAGTGGAAGTAAATGAAATACAAAGCAATATTATACAAAACTATTTAAAAACAAGGTGTACTGGATTTTACATTAAAAAATCAGGAGAGTCCAAGCGTCAGAAAGTCATCCACCCAGTAAATGATCAATTCATGAGGGTCCGGTGAGTCTTTACGGTCTATTTCAGCTGTATATAACCATACATAAATAATACACATCAGTGTTATTTCACGGAGTCAACATTAACGCATCAGATTTAGCGTTAGCCTGTTAGCATTTGGTTCACTCGGATTGAGACGAATGTCTACACAAATTACTACTTTTACAACATTTAATAAAGTAAATAGCGAATATTTGATGTGATTTACCTTTGTTCCACTTGTCCTTCATCTCACATTTCTCTTCAAACTACGGTGTTATTTGTAATGATTCTTAATCGATTAAACAAAATTTTAAATCGATTTAAATTTTTTTTTAATTTTAATCTGTCCTGTGCAGCAACTTAGAAAAATAATATTGTTGATGTAGATAATCCATATCTGCTGTACAGATTTATTTAGAAAAAAAAAAGTTTTGGATATTTCTCTTGTTGCCTTATTTGTATTTGACTCTATTAAATGTTTTGGTAGAATGTTATTAAACCAAACCATTTTTCTTTTAAGTAATATATAAAATTATCATAGCTGTTTATTTTATGGAGGCATGTAGTTAATCATAGAACTGGCGTTTCTAAATCGAATCGTAATCCCCCAAGAATCGAATCATGTGGTGCCCAAAGATTCACAGCCCTAGTAAAAACTTTTTAAAAAGTCTGTCCATTTCTCGTAACGTTGTGTATTGAAATGAAGTTTGTAAAAATTCATAAACAGCATAAAACTGCACACTATTAAAGACTACAGCTGAGAAGAACCACTGCAAGATGGTTCCACTGATCAGGCTTTTTCAGCACGCAGATGACCAACAGAAGTTCCTGCAAGTAATTTTGTTCTTCTTGCTCGTCGTTGTAAAGTGGGTTGATACGCAAAAAATAAGAAATAAACAAGTTGTCTTGCAGACTGTAATGCCGGTTGTTTTGTTCAAAAACAAACGTTCTTAGAAACGTCCCAACTGTGTTCAACCAATCAGCCAATCAAAATTCCTGGAACCTTTCAAAAGTCCCACCTCGCCGTTAGTCCCGCAGGAACTAAAAACTGTTCCTGTGGAACTAAATCTATCCGGGTAGTTTTTGGTGGAATCGCAGAGGGAATTTTATTTACATGGAAATGTTCCTGTGGTGGAAAAAGGCCGTGTAGTGTTCTCTGAAAAAATCTTTGTAGTTTTACAAACATTTAAATGGATATTTGTGTGGTCTCAGACATAACTGAAATGTGTTGTTGACTACGAAGATGGTGGACGTCTATAAAGGTCTGAACTTGCTGGAGAGTCTCAAAGACTCCATGGAGAGTAATAAGTGGTCTGAGGTCAAAGAAGCAGTGGAAGACCTCCTGATCAGCAGGATCAACTTGGCCATAGCAGGCGACCGTGGAGAGGAGAAGACCTCCTTCATAAACTCTCTGCACGGCCTGTGTCCCGGGGAGGAAGGAGCAGCTCCATCCTCATCAGCGGTCGATAGCGAGGACGTGACGTGCTACGTGAACCCCAAACACACCGACTACCGCCTGTGGGACCTCCCTCCTGTCCCTGATTCGTCTCCGTTCAACTGTGACCATTACATGGACAGGGTCAAGTTTCTCCGCTACAACGCGGTCTTCATGGCGTTCACGCAGACGACTCCCCCGCCCAGCGTTGTGGACCTGTTCCTCCGGACTCGCACGTTGCAGCAACAAACGCTCTATTTGACCCTTTTGGTCTCGGGGAACGATGAAGACAGGTATCTCGAAGCAAAAAGGAGAGCAAGTATGGAGATGCTGGCGTCCAGAGGGGTGACCCATCCTAAAGTCTACCTAGTGAGACCTTCCGCCTTGGAGACTTTGGACTTCCCTACCCTGCTGGAGGACATGACCAAAGACCTTCCTGAAATCAGATCATATGCTCTTTTGATGGCGCTCCCAACGCTGACCGCCGCTCTGGTCTCACAGAAAAAGGAGGCTTTCAAAGCGCTGGTGTGGGCAGCCGCCTCCCTTTCTGGCGGCATGTCAGCCATTCCCGTTCCCTTCGTGGCCTCCATGGTGGACACGAGTGTAGCCGTACGAATCCTGTCTAAAGCTCAATTATCCTTATGTCTGGACGATGCATCGGTGGAGCGACTGGCCCGGCAGCGAGGTGTGGAACCGGCGACACTTAAAGGCTTGCGGACGTGCACGTTGTCCGTGGAGGTCACCAAGGGGGAGGTGAAGAGCCGGCTGGCGGCAGCGGAGAGGGACTCATCCACACTCTCTTCCAAACTGATGCAGATGGCTGTACCCACACACGCACGTTCGGCTGGCCGTTCCTTTTCCGCCATGTTGCACGCCTTAAACAGCGCCATCGATGACATGGCGGCAGATGCAGAGAAGATTTTGGCCTCGGCTTTCAGTTAGAGCAGTGGTTCTTAACCTGGGTTCTTTCAAACCCTAGGGGTTCGGTGAGTCAGGCTAAGGTGTTCGGCGGAGGTCAAGACACACCCAACTCATCGTGTAAATAAAAACTTCTCCCTATCGGCGTATTACGGATACGGCAACAGCAGAAGTCACACTGATTTGCAGGTGTGTAATTTGTTATGAGTTTATGCACTGTGTTGGTTTTGTTCTTTGAACAAGGTGATGTTCATGCACGGTTCATTTTGTGCACCAGTAAAAAAACATGGTAACACTTTAGTTTGGGGAACATATTCACCATTAATTAGTTGCTTATTAACATGCAAATTAGTAACATATTGGCTCTTAACTAGTCATTATTAGGTACTTATTAATGCCTTATTCGGCATGGCCTTATTATAACCCTAACCCTCTAACCCTGGCCCTAACCAAATAACTCTAAATTAAGTCTTTGTTATTTAGAATATGTTCCCCATACTAAAGTGTTACCAAAAACATATACATTTGTCTTGAATTTGAAAAAAAAAAGTTTTTATTTTTCACTAAAGAAGGGTTCGGTGAATGCGCATATGAAACTGGTGGGGTTCGGTGCCTCCAACAAGGTTAAGAACCACTGAGTTAGAGGAAGCTTCTTCTTTTCTTTGTTGTTTTCCTTTACCTTCTTAATATTTTCATACAGCACGTAATAGAGCTGGGCCAATAAAACAATATATACAGTCACGATCAAAAGTTTACATATACAGTACATGTCTGGAGTTTCCAATAATTTCTACAACTCTTATTTTTTTGTGATAGAGTGATTGGAGCACATACTCTTTGGCCACAATACCCAACAATATATTTGGAGGAGAAAAGGTGAGGCCTTCAACCCCAGGAACACCATCCTACCGTCAAGTATGGTGGTGGTAGTATTATGCTCTGGGCCTGTTTTGCTGCCAATGGAACTGGTGCTTTACAGAGAGTAAATGGGACAATGAAAAAGGAGGATTACCTCCAAATTCTTCAGGACAACCTAAAATCATCAGCCCGGAGGTTGGGTCTTGGGCGCAGTTGGGTGTTCCAACAGGACAATGACCCCAAACACATGTCAAAAGTGGTGCTAAATCAGGTTAGAATTAAGGTTTTAGAATGACCTTCCCAAAGTCCTGACTTAAACGTGTGGACAATGCCGAAGAAACAAGTCCATGTCAGAAAACCAACAAATTTAGCTAAACTGCGCCAATTTTGTCAAGAAGAGTGGTCCAAAATTCAAGCAGAAGCTTGCCAGAAGCTTGTGGATGGCTACCAAAAGCGCTTTTTTGCAGTGAAACTTGCCAAAGGACATGCAACCAAATATTAACATTGCTGTATGTATACTTTTGACACAGCAGATTTGGTCACATTTTCAGTAAACCCATAATAAATTCAAAAAAGAACCAAACTTCATGAATGTTTTTTGTGACCAACAAGTATGTGCTCTAATCACTCTATCACAAAAAAATATGAGTTGTAGAAATGATTGGAAACTCAAGACAGCCATGACATTATGTTCTTTACAAGTGTATGTAAACTTTTGATTGTGACTGTATATACAGTACAGGCCAAAAGTTTGGACACACCTTCTCATTTCAATGCGTTTTCTTTATTTTCACGACTATTTACATCAGGGGTCCCCAAACTTTTTGACTTGGGGGCCGCATTGGGTTAAAAAAAATTGGCCGGGCTGTGTGTGCGTGTGTTTGTGGGTGTATATATGTATATATATATTCCTCACACACGATGATGTCACGTTATCGATGGGAAAATGCATTTTTAGACAATATGATTTGCCTGAGCGGCTAGGAGACCCCGAGAGTAACAAGCCGTAGAAAATAGATTAGAAAGGACAAATGAAAAAAAAAACAACTTGAAACTTTCCGCGGGCGGTATTCCGTAGTTTGGGGACCCCTGATCAAAACTTTATCGCTGCCGGGTATTTTTTTCTATACTTTTATTGTCATATTTTCAGAATGTGTTTGTTCTATTTTTGGCCAAAATAAGACAAAGAAAACAAGCTGAAGTTGTCTTTATTTTTTAGTTTATATGCCATGATTTTAATAGTCCGCCCCGCGTGTGCACAGACTTCCCTCCATGCGGCCCCTGAGCTCAAATGAGTTGGACACCCCTGATGTACAGTTTTACAGTATATGTAAGAGCTGCAGCCAAAAAAAAGGGCAGCATAAAATAGAGAGTAGATCCAGCAGAAAATAGACATTATAAACAAAGAGAGGTAGCTAACAGAAGCGGTCGGACAAATAAAAAAAAATAATAATTGAGACTTCCCGCGGGACGGATTCGAGGACCCCTGATTTACAGTGAAGATTGTCACTGAAGGCATCAAAACTATGACACCTGTGAAGTGAAAACCCTTTCAAGCTCATCGAGAGAATGCCAAGAGTGTGCAAAACAGTAATCAGAGCAAAGGGTGGCTATTTTGAAGAAATTAGAATATAAAACATGTTTTCAGTTATTTCACCTTTTTTGTTAAGTACTACATAAGTCCACGTGTGTTCATTCATAGTTTTGATGCCTTCAGCGACAATCTACAATGTAAATAGTCATGAAAATAAAGAAAACGCATTGAATGAGGAGAAGGTGTGTCCAAATTTTTGGCCGATAGACAGGTAATTGATATCCATAAAAATGCGTTCGATAAAACGTTCGCTATGTATACACATATTAATTGGCCGGAAATAAGCGGAAGTTGCGAAGTTGGTTGCGTGAACAAAGGCACTTGCTCTCTGGTAACCCAGCAAAACAGCACCATCTTGGTTCTTTGCATGGCGTAAGAAGAGAAAGTAAAGAAATTTGTCAAAAAGACCGTAGACCTTAGCCGCGCTCATCTTTTCTTTCCAACCCTCGTCCGTTCCCTATTTGGGTATACAAAAACAACAGGTAGGAACTAAAGTGCAGGACTGTATAAATGAAATAAATGACAAAATATAAGAATGTGCTACTTTAAAATAATAGTCATTTGGTCCAATAATATTTAAATAAATATGTATGCATAACATAAATTCCTTTCCATATTTAATTAAGAATAACGGACCAAATTAAATGTTACACAGCCGTAGCTTCCTGCCACTAAACCTGCAGAAAATAGTCCTTCTTAGGCATCTCTCGGTTTACATTTTCACACTTTTGTTACACTTTATTAAGCATTTCTAACATATTCCTTATTTTCTACGCTTTAATTTTAAGGATGTGTTATTGAGTGTTCAATATGATTTTACAATTTACTTGACATTGTTGGTTTTCAATTTGCTTTCTGCCTTTAAGCCGAGGGGACTATAATTAGACAAAGGTTACATTTGAAATAAAAATGTTTACTTTTCATATATATTTATACTGCTCCCTATTTTCCATTGGTCGTTAAAAAATATCAATAATTATCGATATCAGCCGATAAAAAACAGTTATATTTTGATGCAGGTTTCAGTATGTTAGTGGTCTCTGCTGAAGTCATCTGCACATGTGAGAAAGAACGCCTCTTTTTTTCTCTACTACTTTACATTTGATACCTCCAATATGATAGAAGACAATTTATTTTAGTACAATGATAAATTAGCACAACAAAGAGTTTATTATCACCCTATAGCTTTATATGCCATGCAATTATATTGTAATGTACTGCACTATTTAATTTTGAATTCTACGTGGAATTAAAGCTTGGAAATGCTTCTGAACAAATAAAGGAGTCTTTAGTAAACATCTAACTCTGTATTGCTATTTGTTTTTCACTTTCCACAACATTGTTCAAACCCCCAGGCGAACACAGGTGTGAGTGGGCTGCCCAACACAGCTGCACGGAAGCCCGCTTCCTCCACTTAAAAAAAATTATATTCGATGGTGTGTCATAAATATGAAATAAAATGTTGAAATTATGAGATAAAAAGTAAAAAATTGTGAGATAAGACAGTCGAAAATGATGAGACAAACACAACTTTTTGTCTCAATCATCAATCAATCAAAGTTGATTTAAACACAAATGTCTCAAAGGGCTGCACAGACCACAACAACATCCTTGGCTCTGATCCCACATCAGGGCAAGAAAAAATGTTAAATTTTAACTTCATAATTATGACTTTTTTATTTTCATAATATCAACTTTCCATCTAATAATTAAAAATGTTTATCTCGACTTTTTACCTTAAAATGTCAACTTTTTATTTCATAATTACAACTTTTTATCTCATAATTTTGGCCTTTTATCTCATAATGAATTATTTACCACCAATTATTTCACATCCTGGTACCCCAGCACCTCTAAAACCCTCAAATCAAGACTCCAAAAAACCCAGAACAAGCTAGTCAGGTTTTTTCTAGACCTCCACGCCAGATCCCACCTCACTCCTACCCACTTCTCCAAAGTGGGCTGGCTCAGGGTGGAGGACAGAGTAAAACAACTTGCACTGAGCCTTGTCTATAAAATTTGCTACACCTCCCTGATACCGAAGTACATGTCAAACTACTTCCAGAATGTAAATGACCGCCATAACCACAACACCAGGGGGAGCTCCACAAACCACGTCAAACCCAGATTCCGATCTAACAAAGGTCTTAACTCCTTCTCCTTCTATGCCACATCAATATGGAATGCACACCCAACAGGTGTAAAAGAAAGTGCATCTCTATCCTCCTTCAAAACCGCACTAAAAGAACACCTCCAGGCAGTTACAACCCAAACCTAACCCCCTCCCCGGATTGTAAATAATCAAATGTATATACTTGTATAACTTCTATGATGACTGTATTATGCTGATGGTGTATATTTGTACCATGAATTGATTAACGTGGACCCCGATTTAAACAAACTGAAAAACGTGTTTAAGTTTATGTTACCATTTCTGCGGACTATGTACTGTACTGTGTAAACTGTACTGTTTCATATAATGTATTCTCTTCCTTTGCAATATACTAATAAAAGTTTCAATCAATACATCAATGGGGTATCTCACAGATTTGACATTTTTATCTCATTTCGATTTTCTAATCTCATAATTTCGATTTTTTTATCTCATAATTTCGATTTTTTATCTCATTATTTTGACTTTTTATCTCATAACTATGAGATGAAATGATTTTCTAATCTAATTTTTTTATCTCTCATAATCATGATTTATCTAAAATGTTGATTTTTTTATCTCATAATTATGATTTTTAATCTCACAATTTAGACTTTATCTCATAATTTAAACTTTTTTCCTGATAATTTAAACTTTTTATCTCATAATTTAAACTTTTTATCTCATAATTTCGACTTTTTATCTCATAGTTTGGACCTTTTATATCATAATTAGTGGGGTATTTTTTTGTGTGGCTGAAAGGGGCTTCCATACGACAATTTCTCCAACACTGACTTCAAATGAGTTTTGCAACTTAATAACTACTACTGCAAGAAAAAGCACGGATAGGGTGGGGCAAAAAACACACCACTTTCCAGCAGATATGCTTCACCAATAAGAGGAAGTGAAAGGTTTTGCTTTCACCTTTTTCGCATGGTCAAATATGCAAATGATTGGCAACTTCCCCAATTTTGCAGCATATTTTCTTGAAACAAGAGGTAAGCAATAAGTGGTTCCATTCAGGTAAGAACACGCTTATTTCTAATGTTTTTACTTGCTCAACGTCTTTGCTCTTTCTTTGTGCATGTCTGTGAAAATACCCTCACACGTTCATAATTTATGATAATACAAACACTGTTTGGTGTGTTTATTAGTGGTGCCAAACGATCTATCCATTCATCCATTTTCTACCGCCTGTCCCTTACATTTTTTAATCATTAATGACACTTTTGCATTTTGATTTTGTTTTGTCCTGTCTAGCCACTCAGACAAATCATATTTGTATTTGTATTGACTTTACAAAAGAGAAGTGTTAAATACTTCTATTGTTGCCTTATTTGTATTTGACTTATTATTATTTTTTGGCGCGGCCAAACCGGATCAGGAGGGGATAGAAATAAGAAAAAAATAGAAGACAGAGGTGGAAATTTCAGGGACAAAAGGGGGATAAGACAAAGAGACAACAACATCAACAAATAAGAATAACAACAACAACAGAACAGCATCAGCAAATACAATATTGTAGCGTCCCGGAAGAGTTAGCGTTGCGGGGGATTCTGGGTGTTTGTTCTGTTGTGTTTGTGTTTGTGTTGTGTTGCGGTGCGGATGTTCTCCCGAAATGTGTTTGTCGTTCTTGTTTGGTGTGGGTTCACAGTGTGGCGCATGTTTGTGACTGTGTTAATGTTGTTTATACGGTCACCCTCAGTGTGACATGTGTGGCTGTTGACAAAACATGCTTTGCTTTCATGTTCGTCGTTTGTGTTCGTCTGTCTAAAATTAATGTGATCATTAAAGTTTGTAATGATCGTACAGTGAGTCAACATTTCTTGAAATCTTCAAGCAAAGACATTTGTTAACCCGTCCAATGCTACAATATGTACAAATATTATAGTAAAAGTGATAGCAAAGAAGCAGTTAGTGAAGTAAATATTAATAACACAGAAATGACAATGAACATTATTACACTACAAATACAAATAGCAATAGAAAATGCACTATTGATAATGAATAACAACAATAATTACCTCTACTATAAGCAATACAATTGTTTCAATTGCAACAATACTTATATGTAATGATAACTTGAGTTACATAAGAAAGCAGATAAATGGAGGGGAAGAAAGAGAAGCAAACTATATGAACCTTGTAGATTGTTATAGTAATAATAGGTTACGCTTTATCAGTGTGCCATGTGTTACCCGCTTTCTCCTGGCGGAAACAACGTTAATGCATGTTTGAGAAACGAAAAACACAGTTTGACTCATGGCGATTAGTAAATGGCTTTAAAAAAAGACCTCAAAGTTAGGTCACAAATGCAATTTTATTGTCGGAACGTCATACAGGAACATTTTCTAAATCACCTGTGTGAAGTTGGCCCCCTTCTCATTGCAAATATTAAAATAACACCACCACTCGTTTGTGCTGCAAACATCTTTTCCCTAACTAATATAGTTTTTATGTTATTATTCATAACCAGCACCCCTACCTTGTCAAAATCCCCCCAAACTTGTTCCATTTGTTTGTGCTGCAAAAACCCTTGGTCTAACTATTATAGTATTTAAGTAATTAACTTTTTATAGTTTTTTTTGTTTTGTTTTTTAAGTGGGCAGCACGGTGGTACAGGGGTTAGTGCATGTGCCTCACAATACGAAGGTCCTGAATAATCCTGGGTTCAATCCCGGGCTCGGGATCTTTCTGTGTGGAGTTTGCATGTTCTCCCCGTGACTGCGTGGGTTCCCTCCGGGTACTCCGGCTTCCTCCCACTGTCAAAGACATGCACCTGGGGATAGGTTGATTGGCAACACTAAATTGGCTCTAGTGTGTGAATGTTGTCTGTCTATCTGTGTTGGCTCTGCGATGAGGTGGCGACTTGTCCAGGGTGTACCCTGTCTTCCGCCCGAATGCAGCTGAGATAGGCTCCAGCACCCCAGCTTTCCAAAAAAGGGACAAGCGGTAGAAAATGGATGGATGGATGTTTTTTAAGTTAACGTAGTATTCCTAAACCGCACCCTTCCCCACCTTGTTAAAATCTCCCCGAACTTGTAGCATTCGTTTGTGCTACGTTTGTGCTGCAAAACATATTGTCTAACGATGATAGTTTTTATGTTAACGTTTTGAATCACAACAGTTTTTATTTCTAAAAAAGAAACCAAGCTTTACCCTAAAGCTTAGAGACCAAGTTGTTTGTATTGGCTTTAAATGAAAGCTCCTGATCAAGAGTAAAACCCAAGTACTTGTAATTTAAGACCTGCTCTATAAGGTTTCCATTTGATGTTACAATATTTGTAACATGTATTGTTTGTGACATGCTTGTGGAGATTTTTACAAGCTGGGGTGGCTGGTTATGAATAACAACACGTTAATATAAAATCTATACACCGTTAAGAACATAAAATGTGTAATCGTTAGACACAAACATTTTTGCAGTACATATGTAGTAAATCTGTGTATGTGCCACTGTAGAATGTGACAAAATCGGAGAGATTTTGACAAGGTGGGTGGGTCACTCGTCAGAAAATGTATTTTAAAATAAGCAAAAGAACGTAACGACACAAATAAAGCTTTTTACAACACAAATGTGAACAAAGAACAACACAAATCTACTCTGGAAATAATTTGTACCCTTTTCAGACATCACATTTTGTTCCCCATAAAACATGCACAATGAGATGAAAACATGGGATAAAATGTGCATTCCTGTAAAATATTTTTTTATGAGCATTTTAGTAATATAGCAATAGCAATTGACGTTCTTAATAAATGACAGTAAGAATAACCTGATTAAGGAATCATTGTACAAAACCCAAAACCAGTGAAGTTGGCACGTTGTGTAAATGGTAAATAAACACAGAATACAATGATTTGCAAATCCTTTTCAACTTATATTCTATTGGATGGACTGCAAAGACAAGATACTTAACGTTTGAAGTGAGAAACTTAATTTATTTTTGCAAATAATCATTAACTTAGAATTTAATGGCAGCAACGCGTTACAAAAAAATTGGCATAGGGGCATTTTTACCACTGTGTTACATGGCCTTTCCTTTTAACAACACTCAGTAAATATTTGGGAACGGAGGAGACCAATCATGGATTTTCTTATACGTAAACCAACCAATCATCATTGATTTTTCCCGTATATTTTGTCTCTTGCCCGTGGAGTTGCAATAGTCCAGTACTCTCTGTCTCTTCTTCCTCTGTCTTCCTTTGTACCATGTAGCTTAGCTAACCACTACATGGGTCTAAAAATAGCTAAGCTACAGACATCGCTACCTGTTTAAAATGTAGTGAAGTTACCGCCAAGCTCCTGGGAAATGTAGTTAAGCTACGTAGTTTCGCGACATAACTTCGATTTTTCAGTTAACCATTTTATTGGAAAAACTTAGTTTTTCCCACTGCAATCGTAAACCGGAAATGGATTATCAAAAAACGTACTCATTACGGCAAAACCGTTGTTGTTGGCAGGTATGGCAAAGACATGGATCAAAATTTTAACACACATTGTAGGTCGGAAAAAACAAAGAAAAACGGAAAATATTTGTTTATATTTTTACAGAGACATATTTTCGACTATAGATGGAAAAATCACATGCCTGCATATCTTATAATGAAGGCAACACATTAGCTGTATTAGCCTACGATCAAAATGACTGTGTCGCAGGCTGACGCAAATCTTTGTTGACAGAAATGTTGAAATGTATTATTTATTCAAGACATTTTTACAACATTGGAAAACATTAGTAAAACTTCTCAGAGGGTGAGACAATTCCTGAAAATGACTGGCTTAGAGTGGCAAAAGGTATAGATGTGTGTGTCCAAGTTAAAGGAAACGGCAGGCTGTCTTCTTCTAATGGATTTATTACAATCTTTGCAAGCTGGGTAATGTTTGCTGTGGTCTGGAACAACATGGCACACCAACAACTATCAGAAATGCAGCCAATATTACATACAGATAATGTGTCATGAGACATGCAAATATAAAATAAATACAGAAGACATAAGTCAAGGAAATTAAATGAACTCAAATATACCTACAAACAAGATATAATGATGCAATATGTACATACAGCTAGCCTAAATAGCATGTTAACATCGATTAGCTTGCAGTCTCGCCGTGACCAAATATGCCTGATTAGCACTCCAAACAAGTCAATAACATCAACAAAGCTCACCTTTGAGCATTCACGCACAGCATAAAACATTTGGTGGACAAAATGAGACAAAGGAGTGGCATAAAACACATCTTTCTGTGGCAGCGTCGGAGAAAGATGTGCATGTAAACCAGCGTTTCTCAAAGTGTGGGGCGCGCCCCACTGGTGGGGAATAGAGACATGACAGGTGTGGCGCGAGGAACGGGAGGAAATTTCACTTTAAATTATTTTTTTAAATTATTATATTCTTAGATGATTTTTTTTTACTATGCTTTCATTTTCTATACACACTGTAAATCACTTTGTGATTCTGTCTGTGAAATCCGCTATATAAATAAATGGAAATTACCGGTACTTATTTTTACTGTAGGCTTTAAATTTCTCGGTACGAGCGAAAGTTTGACAGACATAGCAACAGTAACTAATGGGGGCGGGGCTAAGCGGAACAAACTTTCGCGCGGATGCGTAGCAGGCTAATGTGTGGATCACAATTACACAAATATATACATTTGTGACTCGCACCTCAAAGGTCGTCGAGCCAGAGCCAGCGCCTGCAGAGAAACAAAAATCTGACGGGCACACACTGTGTCATTCACCGGGAAGCACTAGCGTCAAGGCAGCTCAGCCCCGAACTCAATGAGGTTTTAACAGATGTTGTGAGCGCGGTAAATTTGATCAAAACACGACCACTGAAAGCGCGACTGTTCTCTGCACTGTGTGAGGAAATGGGAGCTGATCATACAGCCGTGCTGTTTCACAGTGAAGCAAGGTGGCTCTCCTGGGGGAAAGTGCTGTCACTTGCCCTGTCTTGCCAAATGCATAGCTCCTCTTTTTTTTTGTGCAAAGATTGCAAAGTGGCACTTTTATTGTATTTATTATTGAACTTGATGCAAGTTATTTGATTTATTATTGAACTTGATGCAAGTTATAACACTTTTGTTTTATTTATTATTGAACTTGATGCAAGTTATAACACTTTTTTTGATTTATTATTGAACTTGATGCAAGTTAACACTTTTTTTGATTTATTATTGAACTTGATGCAAGTTATAACACTTTTGTTTTATTTATTATTGAACTTGATGCAAGTTATAACACTTTTTTATTTATTTATTATTGAACTTGATGCAAGTTATTTGATTTATTATTGAACTTGATGCAAGTTATAACACTTTTATTTGATTTATTATTGAACTTGATGTAAGTTATTTGATTTATTATTGAACTTGATGCAAGTTATAACACTTTTATTTGATTTATTATTGAACTTGATGCAAGTTATAACACTTTTTTTATTTATTATTGAACTTGATGCAAGTTATAACACTTTTGTTTGATTTATTATTGAACTTGATGCAAGTTATAACACTTTTTTTGATTTATTATTGAACTTGATGCAAGTTATAACACTTTTATTTGATTTATTATTGAATTTGGTGCAAGTTATAACACTTTTCTTGATTTATTATTGAACGTGATGCAAATTATAACACTTTTTTTGATTTATTATTGAACTTGATGCAAGTTATAACAGTTTTTTTTATTTATTATTGAACTTGATGGAAGTTATTTTATTTATTATTGAACTTGATGCAAGTTATACCACAGCTGCACAGTTATTTTATTTATTATTGAACTTAATGTTATTTTATGTTATTGAGGTTGAATGTATACAACTTGATGTTCAATACATTTGAAAATGTTAAAGCTTGGCATTAGTGCTCTGTTGGGGCGATGGGGGCAGGTGGGGCTTGAAAACTCCCCCTTGTCCAAAGTGGGGGATGACAAAAAAAGTTTGAGAACCACTGATGTAAACAAACTACGGTGAGTTCAAGGACCGCCGAAATAAGTCAGACAAAATGGCGCTTGCCAAATGCTCTCATCAGTGAAGCATGTTTAATACAAACAGTGCAGTGGTCTTTTTAACAGTTAGGAAGGTTTGTGTCATGTTTGTCCTTCTACAGAAACAAAAAATATATTTTTTCCTCCATTTACATCCATTTTTGGAAAAGCTCCTGGGAGCCACTAGGACGCGCTAAAGACAACTACAAACACGGACATCTACGGCAGTGTTTTTCAACCTTTTTTGAGCCAAGGCACACTTTTTGCATTGAAAAAATCCAAAAGCACACCAGCAGCAGAAATCATTAAAAAAACGAAACTCAGTTGACAATAAAAAGTCATTGACGCAATTGTTGGATATGACTTCAAACCATAACCAACCATGCATCACTATAGCTCTTGTCTCAAAGTAGGTGTACTGTCACGACCTGTCACATCATGCCATGACTTATTAGGAAGTTTTTGGTATATTCCTGTGTGTAGTGTTTTAGTTCTTGTGTTGCGCTCCTATTTTGTTGGCTTTTTCTCTTTTTTATGGTATTTTCCTGTAGCAGTTTCATGTCTTCCTTTGAGCGATATTTCCCGCATTTACTTTGTTTTAGCAATCAAGACTATTTCAGTTGTTTTATCCTTCTTTGTGGGGACATGGTTGATTGTCATGTCATGTTCGGATGTACTTTGTGGACGCCGTCTTTGCTCCACAGTAAGTCTTTGCTGTCGTCCAGCATTCTGTTTTTGTTTACTCTGTAGCCAGTTCAGTTTTAGTTTTGTTCTACATAGCCTTCCCTAAGCTCCAATGCCTTTTCTTAGGGGGACTCACCTTTTGTTTATTTTTGGTTTAAGTATTAGATACCTTTTTACCTGCACACTGCCTCCCGCTGTTTCTGACATCTACAAAGCAAGTAGTTACCGGCTGCCACCTACTGATATGGAAGAGTATTACACGGTTAATCTGCCGAGCTCTAGACAGCACTGACACTCAACAACAATACATAATTTGCAGACTATAATCACTGGTTTGCAAAAAATATTTTTAACCCAAATAGGTGAAATTATATCATCTCCTGGTTGAAAAACACTGATCTACGGTATATGAAGTAATGCATCCAAAATCAGCAATTTGAAAAATAATATGCATTTTTCTTGGTCATTATTAGCATTAGTATCAATAAATTAAAACCGTTTCACTTTGTTCCAGGTCAGAATGGATCTTCGTACATTCATTTGCTTGGTATCGGTGATTCTGGTGGCAGGTAAAAAAAAACCATTTCCTCCTCTAAAATAAAAAAACAACACTTTTTCTGTAGCCTTTTGCTGAAAGTGCCGTGCTGTTCTACTGCAGATTTTTCCGAAGCAACAAAGAACCCCTTTGAAATAAGCAGCAGTCCGCCGTCTGCTAAAGAAGGGTCCTGCATTACGCTGACCTTAAAGGTGACAAGCAGCTATTCTCTCACAAGGGGTGATTGGTTCTGGATAAAAGACCCGCTCTGGAAAGAACAGAACTTGGAGGGCACCGTCATTTTCAGCGCCGACTCACACCAGCCCGTCCATCCAGACTTTGCGAGTCGAGTGAAACCCGTGGATGACAAACACTCAAGAAGGACTCCAAAGGATATTTTGATCTGCGACCTGAAAAAAAGTGACAGCGGAAACTACGCATTCCGATACATCCAAAGAGACTTTAAATGGATCACGGAACCTGCTGTTGTTGTTGTTGTGGACGGCAAGTATTGAAAACATGTCTGCCTTTTCACATTCACAATAAGTGTGTCGGTCCATTCACATACACTCGTCTGTCCTTTCTCTCACACACACCAACACTTCTCCCGCTCCATTGCCATAGGTGTCCAAAGTGCGGCCCATTTTAAAAGTAATATTACAAAAACATAAAAAAGTGGAATAAAAGAGTAAACAACAAACAACAAAAAGGTGTTTTTTTCCTTTAAACTGCCATTTCTCGAAAAATAATAATGCATCAAAATCACTGTTGTTATGATTTATCGACCTATTGAAGCCTCCAATTACTTCACATCAAATATTACACTTTGAAATATTTTAAGGGAAATATTGCATAGTTTCTGTGCTTGTCATAAAAAAACAATGTTTTCTATGTCAAAAAGGGCATAAACAAAAAACACATGAAAAAAAATACAAGCATTTATAATTGAGGGATAGATCTGAAATTGATACAAATATTTAAGGCTTGGAAGTAAAAGATAGAAAACAATGTATTACTTATTTTAAACACTTTTATGAGTGCTTTGGATTCCTGAATTTTTTTGTGGGATTTAAAAAACAAAAACAAAAAGAACATTGCTCAGAATATAATAATGAGTCAAAATCAATGATGTTATGAATTATTGACCTATTGAAGGCTCCAAACATTTCACTTCAAATATTCCACCTTGAAATATTTTAAAGGGACAATATTGCATATTTTGTGTGTTTGCCATAAAAAACTATGATTTCTATGTCAAAAGGGCATAAATAACTAACCAAAACACATGAACAAAATAATAAAAACTTAATATTGACGGATAGATCTGAAATTGATCTAAATATTTAAGGCTGGGAAGTAAAAAAAGAAAAGAATGTATAATTTATTTTTAACACTTTTATGAGTGGGGCCCTTTTGGATCCTTAAGACTTTTAGTGGGATTTGTTTTGTTCTTTTAAAAACTGTCATTGTTCAAAAAATAATAATGAATCAAAATTAACGATGTTATGAATTATAGACGTGTTGAAGGCTCCAATTACTTCACATCAAATGTTCTATTTTTAAATATTTTAAGAGGAAAATATTGCATATTACTTGTGTTTGCCATAAAAACAAAGTTTTTTATGTCAAAAAGGGCATACAAAAAAAGAGGATTGCGTCTCCTAAGTGAACAAAGTAGAGAGCCCAAACCATTTAGCGTGTCTGTCTCCATTAATATGCAGAATATATGCTGATCATCAGAATGGCCACAATAAATGCAAATGTGATTATTCAGCACGCACGATGTGATTTATTAAAACAAAAATTGCGCTGCGGCCGCTGTTTTGCATCTTTATTTAGTACGCCTAGAAAGGACGTGCAAACTTCACCCGAATTGTGTTTGAATTAGTAATAAACCAACACAATACGATAGGACACAAATCTGTACTGACTGAAAAACATGAACAATAATATTAAAGTATCTGTAAAGTATTAGCCCACAATTCATGTTTTGCTTGTACACAGCTAGCTGGACACTGTAGTGTGCGGCATGTATTATGAACAATAGTATAGTGACTTACTCCATGGACAGTTGTCCGTTTGGTTCAACTGGCCTGGGACGTTTTTTTCCGGTTTATTTTGGGTAAGCACTCAATTTATGTCGGCATACCTTGGCTCAAAGTTGCACATTTCCACCGTGCCCAAGTCACGCCAACCTCACTCTCTGGGCTTCCGTCTGCTCCAACATCCCACCTTTCCTTAGTGCTCGATTCTAGCAGAAGCAGTTCATCCTCAGTATATTCAGCCTCAAAAAGACAATATTGAGAATCCTCATTTGTCCAAATATAGTTGTTTTCGTTACCGAGTCTGCCATGATTACAGCACACTCGTGTTTGTTTCCGGAAGTAAGAACACACTTTTGTTGCCAGAAGTCGGAAGTGCGCTGCTATGGAAACGGAAATCAATGCACCAGGAAAGGAAGTCCCGGTACTGCATAAAATGACCAAAATAAGGTAAAAATGTACGTATTAAATTTTGTTATAAACGTGTCTGTTACTACATTATACATTTACTTGCAGTGTGTATTTTTATCATCTTTAAAATCCTGAAAAGAAAAAGACGCGTGTGATCTTGTGTCTCATAATGATTGTAAACGATAGGCAAAATTCCTCCAAAAGTGCAGTTCCCCTTTAAATCTATGTTTGTATAACTGAACACATAAACATAAAATAAACATTACAAAATATTAATATCCATAGATAAAACAGAAAGGTTAATGTTAATACATTTACACAATAAACTACACATATTTACGCATATAGAAACAAAAAAAAACATGAATGTGGCTAAACAGTAATATGGTGTAGAGTTATTGCCCTCTGCTGGTCAGCTAGTGTATTTAAAGAGTTTAGCTCGCCAGAGAGGAACAAATAATAAATAAAATAACACAACCCCGAATACTGAAGGTTCAATTTCGATACAAAACAAACATAAGGCACAATATCTACTTACAAAGATGTGACCAAGTTTCGTGATGAAGCTTAGACTTTTTTGCTGGTCTGGAACATTGTGTCCGCCGCTGAGAATGTCCGACAGAAAACAACCACTCGAGCATATTTTGTTGTCCCATCACCGTTAAAAGTCAGATCTTCTTCTACTCACCCCACTGCTGCTTAATTGTGACACATTTGCTTCACTGTTGCCCCCTGCATATATTACTAGTACTGCATATTGTACATGAGCTACCTGAGTTTGAATGGTTTTTATCAAGCCTATTTGGTTGATAAAAAGCTTTAAAAAAGGCCTGATGTACACAATTCATTTCAAACACACATTTATGGTAAACATCTGTTCTGTTCAAATACACGTTGTTCTAATATCCTTTCCCAGCAGGCACAAGACATTGATACAACATTAATTATACAGACATGTCCTTGAAAACGGACTTTGAAACAACGTTGCAAAATGGTTGTCTTTGTAAATTGGGACAACGTTGATGTCCAACTTTGGAACTGACCAAATTTCAATGGTCAAATCAACATCACAACTTGACATTGAATAAACGTTGTCAAAAGCATGTTGTTTCAACGTTGTATTTGTGTTGTAGAATATTTGGTTGGGAAATGAACACAATTTAATGGTCAAATCAACGTCACAACCTGACATTGAATAAACGTAGTCAAAAAGCATTTTGTTTCAATGTTGTATTTGTGTTGAAGAATATTGGTTAGGAAATGACCAAAATTCAATGGTTAAATCAACATCGGAACTCAACATTGATTTAATGTCGACAAAAGCACGTTGTTTCAACGTTGTATTAGTGTTGTAGAATATTGGTTAGAAAATTACCAAAATTCAATGATCAAATCAACGTCAGAGCCCAACATTGATTAAACGTTCTCAAAAAGCATGTTGTTTCAACGTTGTATTTTTATTGTAGAATATTGTTAGAGAAATGACCAAAATTCAATGGTCAAATCAACATCAGGTCCCAACATTGATTAAACGTCATCAAAAGGCATGTTGTTTCAATGTTTTATTTGTGTTGTAGAATATTGGTTGGGAAATGACCAGAATTCAATGGCCAAATCAATGTCAGATCCCAACATTGATTAATTGTCCTCAAAAAGCATGTTTCAACGTTGTATTTGTGTTGAATATTGGCTAGAACAGTGTTTTTCAACCACTGTGCCGCGTGCCGTGAGATACAGTCTGATGTGCCGTGGGAGATTATCTAATTCCAACTATTTGGGTTAGTATGTTTTGCAAACCAGTAATTATAGTCTGCAAATGTGTCGGTGCTGTCTAGAGCTCGGCAGAGTAACCGTGTAATACTCTTCCATATCAGTAGGTGGCAGCAGGTAGCTAATTGCTTTGTAGATGTCGGAAACAGCGGGAGGCAGAGTGAAGGTAAAAAGGTGTCTAATGCTTAAACCAAAAACAAACAAACAAAAGGTGAGTGCCCCTAAGAAAAGCCATTGAAGCTTAGGGAAGGTTATGCAGAACGAAACTAACACTGAACTGGCTACAAAGTAAACAAAAATAGAATGCTGGACGACAGCAAAGACTTACTGTGGAGCAAAGACGGCGTCCACAATGTACATCCGAACATGACAATCAACAATGTCCCCACAAACTTGAATATTCTTGATTGCTAAAACAAAGTAGATGCGGGAAATATCGCTCAAAGGAAGACATGAAACTGTTACAGGAAAATACCAAAAAAAGAGAAAAAGCCACCAAAATAGGAGCGCAAGACAAGAACTAAAACACTACACACAGGAAAACAGCAAAAAACTCCAAATAAGTCAGGGTGTGATGTGACAGTACACCTACTTTGAGACAAGAGCTATAGTGATGCATGCTTGGTTATGGTTTAAAGTCAGATCCAACAATTGCGACAACGACTTTTTACTGTCAACTGAGTTTCGTTTTTTTAATGATTTCTGCTGGTGTTGTGCCTCAGGATTTTTTCAACGCAAAAAATGTGCCTTGGCTCAAAAAAGGTTGAAAAACACTGGGCTAGAAAATAACCAAAAGTCAATGGTCAGATCAATGTCAGAACCTGACATTAATTAAACGTTGTCAAAAAGCATGTTGTCTCAACATTGTATTTGTGATGAAGAATATTGGTTAGGAAAATGACCAATTCAATGGTCAAATAACCAACGTCACAACACAACATTGATTAAACCTCATCAAAAAAGCAAGTCGTTTCAACATTATGTTTGAGTTGCCCAATGTCAGGACCTAATTCAACAAGTTCTCAACGTTGTTTCAATGTCTTGTGCCTGCTGGGTTCTTACAGTATACTCACGGGTTGTAAAAATGCACTTCTTATGTTTTTATTGTCGCTGTTTTCTTTGCAGACAATCCCTGCCCGATCACTTTTGAGAACCCATCCCCTGTGACGGAAGGAAGCAAAGTCACACTGACATGCTCCACTCTCACCTCATGCTCTTCTGAACCAGAAATTTTGGATTTTTATTGGCTCCGGCCAAGCGTGTCCAAGAAGCAAAACACGAAGACAAGCACGGTCAGCTTTACCGCTCGCCAGCAGGATGACAGCAGGAAGTTTTCATGCCAAACGGAGAACTCGGACCACTACTTGATTAAAAACATCACTCTAGAAGTAGAATGTAAGTTTTTGATTTGTACCATCTTCAGTCAGGCTTTTCAATAAAAATCATTCAAAGTAATTCAAGTGATTTTCTGTGGAAATTAGGCGTTAAATGGCACTAAAAAAGCATTAAATACAATGTCCGAAAGCATTAAAAAGTCATAGAATTGTAGGGCCGGGCCAATAGTCAATAAGTCAATTCATTGAGCAATGGTTGAACATTAACTTGATAAATTGCTATGTCTGTGTGTTAATTTAATTTATTTTTCTCCGGCTTTCAAAATGGGTACAAGAGGTCTCACTCTGTGTTAGATATGTCGGTCGCTAACGACTTGAGTCTTTCAAACGGCTCTTTCAAGTGAACGATAAGATTATGAAAGACAGGCCATAAATAAAATGCATTATAACTCCTAAATAAACGTAAATAAAACTGCTTACAGCGGAGCCAATGGGAGATCCTCTATTCCGCCCATAAAACCCGATAAATAACCATCTAAAAAGAACAAACAATACTCCATTTACAGTTTGTGACCTGAATTTTAACCAAGTATGAGTTATATTGTTATAAGCTCTAACGCAGACAAACTATTTAAAGTGGCGCCAAAGTTGACATGATCGACTGATCAGCTAACCCTAACCCTTGCTCGTCAATCTTTATTCTCGATCATAAACCATGCCTCTCACCTGGATAGTAGAAGGATGAGAACGTATTCCGACAAGTCCGCACACTTTAACAGCCAATTTAAACCCGGAAATGACGATAACGACACAATAAGACATTTGGTTCCACCCATCTAAATGGGAATATATGAACATCCTAGCAGTCGGCATCCTAATGACAGCAGAAATCGTACAGTAAGTGATGTTTTATAATGTTTGTTGGCTCTCATGAAGTCTGCAGTGAGTAATAATCAGTGATGAAGAAAAAAAAAATAGCAAACGTGATGCGATTTTGAAATTAATGCGCCGCGTATGCTTAAAATGATCAAAATACATAAATATTAAATTATATTATAAAAGTGCCCCGAACTACATTACATTTAATGTATATAATACCTTAATGGAGGTATTTGGATGTTTTTTTTTTATGGGCTCTCTTAGGCTCCATTGTAAGCGGACTTTTGATCCTGTCTATTTAATATTTAGAATGCATTGAAAAAAATACACCCGTCATATCTCACATAATGATTGTGAACGATAGGCAAAATTCCCCCAAAACGTGCAGTTCCCCTTCAGTCATTATGACAGAGAAGAAGGCAAAAGTTTTTTTTTCTTCATTCTAATTTGTAATAATCGGCTCAATCTAGGTGGCTAGCAATGCAGCTAACGTGAGTAATTGATTCTACCTCTAAATCACTTTAAAAATGCATTCAAAAACAGACAAAAACAATACTTCATTTACGTCCATAAACACTGAGGAACTCCTTTTGCAGCGTAGTAATACAAGAATTAGCCATTAGCTAGCTACAGCAAGAGGTAACTTTTGAGTTTGTAACGCACAACACAATGCGATAGGACAGCAATCTGTAGGCTACTGACTGAAAAACATGAACAATCATATTGCAGTATCTGCAAAGTACTAGCCCACATTTCATGTTCTGTTTGTACACAGCGCGCTCCATGTATGTAGTTGTAACTACAAGCATGGCATGTTGCGTATATCATGATAAATATTGCAGTGACTCATTAGATAGACAGTCATTTGTTTGGTCCAGCTGGCCGGGGACGTTTTTTTCCCGTTCATTTATGTCGGCATAGCTTGACTCCAAGTTGCACATTTACACCGTGACGAAGTCATGTCGGCCTCACTCTCTGGGCTTCAGTCTGCTCCAACGTTTCACCCCCTATTTGTGCTCGCTTATAGCTGCAGTAGTTCATCCTCTGTATATTCAGCCTCAAAAAGATAATATCGTGAACCCTGATTTGTCCAAATATAGTTGTTTTCGTCTTCTATTACCAAGTCTGCCATGATTACAACACACTTGCGTTTGTTGCCGGAAGTTGGATATGCGCTGCTATGTCCAAACTTTTTGACTTTGGGGGCCGCATTGGGCTAAAAAATTTGGTCAAGAGCCGAAAACCAACTGCATATAGAGTAACCATATAAATATACATATGTGTGTATATATATACATATGTATATTTATAAATAGAAAGGCGCATATATATATATATATATATATATATATATATATATATATATATATATATATATATATATATATATATATATATATATATATATATATATATATATATATATATATATATAAACACCATGTTATTATATGCCTTTCTATTCATAAATGCACATAATGTCTGTCTATATATATATATATATTTGTTTGTATATGTATGTGTAATGGATATATAATTAATAATATAAATGGATATCAAGAGTATGTGATAGTTCGACTCCTACCTTGTTTACTTCCGTGACGACCTTCTTAAAGTTTTATAATCAATCAGAAATATCAAACTAAAATGCGCCAAATATGGATAAGTGTGGAGAGAGTTTAGCATTTTTCCCATCAAGGTTTGTAGTGGATTCAAATGGGTGTAATTTTAATTTTTTTCATGGCGTGTGGACATTGTTTATAATATCCACAAAGTTCAGTGAACAGTTTGTGTTATGTGTGACTATGTGTGTTTACATTTTGTGTTGGTTGGATCTTTTTTTTTTTGGCAGCATGACTGGGGAAGGTTGTTTGCATTGGGTCATATAACTAAATGCTGTGCATGCGGGCTCTGGGAGCATAACTAAACTGAATTACTCAGCGACATAACACCACCCAAATGGGTAGACTATTTAAAATGAATGCAATCTCTCGGTGGGTAAATCTCTAGGGCAAATTTGAAGATGTCGGTGGGTCGCACTTAGCCCAAAGGCCATAATTTGGACTCCCTTAGATCAATCATTTCAATCTTACATTGAACAAGGTTTGTTTCAATGTTACTTTTTGGTGAGTTTGATCACCAAAACAAATGAATAACCTTTCATATGTTCTCCTCCAAATTTGGACAAAAGGGATATTGACATGAAAAATGAATATAAACTTTATATATATTTTTGCTTGCTATTTAGATGCCCCGAGAAGCCCCAAAGCCAATGTGTCCAAGTCCTTTGTCAAAGAAGGAGACAACGTCACTCTCAGCTGCACCAGAGACGGAAAGCCCAACCCCACCATTACATGGTCTAGAAATCTACAAGCCCTGTCCGAGGAACCATGGTGGACCATCAGTTCCATCACTGCCGAAAAGAGCGGGAAGTACACGTGCGAGGCGAAAAACGTGCACGGAACTAAATCTTCAAGCATCACCATTGATGTTCAATGTGAGAAAAGATCTTTGATATGTTGCCTCGTTTCTTCATGGTGCCTTGCGCAACTGTCTGTCCATTCACACACACATCTTGTAAACATCTGCCTGTCTATTAATGTATGCACATAATGTCTGTCCATTCCCATACACTCATTTTTTAAAAGTCTGCCTGTCTATTAATATATGCACATAATGTCTGTCCATTCACATACACACATCATGTAAACATCTGCCTGTCCATTAATATATGCGGATAAAGTCTGTCAATTCACATACACACACCATGTAAACATCTACTTTCATATTCATCAAAACACATGTCTGTTCATTCACATACACATATCATGCAAACATCTGACTGTCTATCCATGTACTGTATGCACATAATGTCTGTCCATTCACATACACTCATTTTTTAAACATCTGCTTGTCTATTAATATATGCACATAATGTCTGTCCATTAACATACACTCATTTTTTAAACATCTGCCTGTCTATTAATATATGCACATAATGTCTGTCCATTCACATACACACATCATGTAAACATCTGCCTGTCCATTAATATATGCAGATAAAGTCTGTCAATTCACAAACACACACCATGTAAACATCTACCTTCATATTTATCAAAACACATGTCTGTTCATTCACATACACACATCATGCAAACATCTGTCTATTCATGTACTGTATGCACATAATGTCTGTCCGTTCACATTCACTCATTTTTTAAACATCTGCCTGCCTATTAATATAAGCACATAATGTCTGTCCATTCACACACACTCATTTTTTAAACATCTGCCTGTCCATTAATAAATGCTCAGAATGTCGGTCCATTCACATACACTAATTTTTTAAACATCTGCCTGTCTATTAATATATGCACATAATGTCTGTCCATTCACATACACACATCATGCAAACATCTGCCTGTCTATTAATATATGCACATAATGTCTGTCCATTCACATACACACATCATGTAAACATCTGTCTGTCCATTAATATATGCGGATAAAGTCTGTCAATTCACATACACACAGCATGTAAACATCTACTTTCATATTCATCAAAACACATGTCTGTTCATTCACATACACATATCATGCAAACATCTGACTGTCTATTCATGTACTGTATGCACATAATGTCTGTCCATTCACATACACTCATTTTTTAAACATCTGCTTGTCTATTAATATATGCACATAATGTCTGTCCATTCACATACACTCATTTTTTAAACATCTGCCTGTCTATTAATATATGCACATAATGTCTGTCCATTCACATACACACATCATGCAAACATCTGCCTGTCTATTAATATATGCACATAATGTCTGTCCATTCACATAGACACATCATGTAAACATCTGCCTGTCCATTAATATATGCAGATAAAGTCTGTCAATTCACAAACACACACCATGTAAACATCTACCTTCATATTCATCAAAACACATGTCTGTTCATTCACATACACACATCATGCAAACATCTGACTGTCTATTCATGTACTGTATGCACATAATGTCTGTCCGTTCACATTCACTCATTTTTTAAACATCTGCCTGCCTATTAATATAAGCACATAATGTCTGTCCATTCACACACACTCATTTTTTAAACATCTGCCTGTCCATTAACAAATGCTCATAATGTCGGTCCATTCACATACACTAATTTTTTAAACATCTGCCTGTCTATTAATATATGCACATAATGTCTGTCCATTCACATACACACACCATGCAAACATCTGCCTGTCTATTAATATATGCACATAATGTCTGTCCATTCACATACACACATCATGTAAACATCTGCCTGTCCATTAATATATGCAGATAAAGTCTGTCAATTCACATACACACACCATGTAAACATCTACCTTCATATTCATCAAAACACATGTCCGTTCATTCACATACACATATCATGCAAACATCTGACTGTCTATTCATGTACTGTATGCACATAATGTCTGTCCATTCACATACACTCATTTTTTAAACATCTGCCTGCCTATTAATATAAGCACATAATGTCTGTCCATTCACACACACTCATTTTTTAAACATCTGCCTGTCCATTAATAAATGCTCATAATGTCGGTCCATTCACATACACTAATTTTTTAAACATCTGCCTGTCTATTAATATAAGCACATAATGTCTGTCCATTCACATACACACATCATGCAAACATCTGCCTGTCTATTAATATATGCACATAATGTCTGTCCATTCACATAGACACATCATGTAAACATCTGCATGTCCATTAATATATGCAGATAAAGTCTGTCAATTCACAAACACACACCATGTAAACATCTACCTTCATATTCATCAAAACACATGTCCGTTCATTCACATACACATATCATGCAAACATCTGACTGTCTATTCATGTACTGTATGCACATAATGTCTGTCCATTCACATACACTCATTTTTTAAACATCTGCCTGCCTATTAATATAAGCACATAATGTCTGTCCATTCACACACACTCATTTTTTAAACATCTGCCTGTCCATTAATAAATGCTCACAATGTCGGTCCATTCACATACACTAATTTTTTAAACATCTGCTTGTCTATTAATATATGCACATAATGTCTGTCCATTCACATACACACATCATGCAAACATCTGCCTGTCTATTAATATATGCACATAATGTCTGTCCATTCACATACACACATCATGTAAACATCTGCCTGTCCATTAATATATGCGGATAAAGTCTGTCAATTCACATACACACAGCATGTAAACATCTACTTTCATATTCATCAAAACACATGTCTGTTCATTCACATACACATATCATGCAAACATCTGACTGTCTATTCATGTACTGTATGCACATAATGTCTGTCCATTCACATACACTCATTTTTTAAACATCTGCTTGTCTATTAATATATGCACATAATGTCTGTCCATTCACATACACTCATTTTTTAAACATCTGCCTGTCTATTAATATATGCACATAATGTCTGTCCATTCACATACACACATCATGCAAACATCTGCCTGTCTATTAATATATGCACATAATGTCTGTCCATTCACATAGACACATCATGTAAACATCTGCCTGTCCATTAATATATGCAGATAAAGTCTGTCAATTCACAAACACACACCATGTAAACATCTACCTTCATATTCATCAAAACACATGTCTGTTCATTCACATACACACATCATGCAAACATCTGACTGTCTATTCATGTACTGTATGCACATAATGTCTGTCCGTTCACATTCACTCATTTTTTAAACATCTGCCTGCCTATTAATATAAGCACATAATGTCTGTCCATTCACACACACTCATTTTTTAAACATCTGCCTGTCCATTAACAAATGCTCATAATGTCGGTCCATTCACATACACTAATTTTTTAAACATCTGCCTGTCTATTAATATATGCACATAATGTCTGTCCATTCACATACACACACCATGCAAACATCTGCCTGTCTATTAATATATGCACATAATGTCTGTCCATTCACATACACACATCATGTAAACATCTGCCTGTCCATTAATATATGCAGATAAAGTCTGTCAATTCACATACACACACCATGTAAACATCTACCTTCATATTCATCAAAACACATGTCCGTTCATTCACATACACATATCATGCAAACATCTGACTGTCTATTCATGTACTGTATGCACATAATGTCTGTCCATTCACATACACTCATTTTTTAAACATCTGCCTGCCTATTAATATAAGCACATAATGTCTGTCCATTCACACACACTCATTTTTTAAACATCTGCCTGTCCATTAATAAATGCTCATAATGTCGGTCCATTCACATACACTAATTTTTTAAACATCTGCCTGTCTATTAATATAAGCACATAATGTCTGTCCATTCACATACACACATCATGCAAACATCTGCCTGTCTATTAATATATGCACATAATGTCTGTCCATTCACATAGACACATCATGTAAACATCTGCATGTCCATTAATATATGCAGATAAAGTCTGTCAATTCACAAACACACACCATGTAAACATCTACCTTCATATTCATCAAAACACATGTCCGTTCATTCACATACACATATCATGCAAACATCTGACTGTCTATTCATGTACTGTATGCACATAATGTCTGTCCATTCACATACACTCATTTTTTAAACATCTGCCTGCCTATTAATATAAGCACATAATGTCTGTCCATTCACACACACTCATTTTTTAAACATCTGCCTGTCCATTAATAAATGCTCACAATGTCGGTCCATTCACATACACTAATTTTTTAAACATCTGCTTGTCTATTAATATATGCACATAATGTCTGTCCATTCACATACACTCATTTTTTAAACATCTGCCTGCCTATTAATATAAGCACATAATGTCTGTCCATTCACATACACTCATTTTTTAAACATCTGCCTGTCCATTAATAAATGCTCATAATGTCGGTCCATTCACATACACTAATTTTTTAAACATCTGCCTGTCTATTAATATATGCACATAATGTCTGTCCATTCACATACACACATCATGCAAACATCTGACTGTCCATTCATGTATTGTATGCACATAATGTCTGTCCATTCACATACACTCATTTTTTAAACATCTGCCTGTCTATTAATATATGCACATAATGTCTGTCCATTCACATACACACATGTAAACATCTGCCTGTCCATTAATATATGCGGATAAAGTCTGTCAATTCACATACACACACCATGTAAACATCTACCTTCATATTCATCAAAACACATGTCTGTTCATTCATACACACATCATGCAAACATCTGTCTATTCATGTACTGTATGCACATAATGTCTGTCCATTTACTACATATATTATGCAAACGCCGCGATCCCGAAAGGGACAAGCAGTAGAAAATGGATGGATGGATGGACATTATGCATACATCTGCCTGTCTATTAATACATACACATAATTATCTGTCCGTCCATTCACATACAAACACAGCAACCATCTATCAATCAATTCAAATACCTACAGTATGTAATGTAAATATCTGTCTGTCCATTCACATACAAACATAGCAACCATCTATCAGTCACTTCAAATAAATACAGTATGTAATGTTTTATTCATATACAAACACATCTAACATCTGTCAATCAGTTCAAATACATACTGTATGTAATGTAAACATCCGTTCGTCCATTCACATACAAACATAACATAAACATCTGTCAATCAGTACAAATACATACGGTATTTGATGTAAACATAAGATACCAATTAAATTCACCATGTAAATGTGTTTTGATAATGAGACATTCTCCATTTGGGTTTTTCAGATGCCCCGACAGTTGAGATCCATCCGGCCCCGACTACATTCAGGCAGGGTGATAAAATGGAGCTGAAATGTATCGTGACAAGAAGCAATCCGTCCCCCCAAAGCTACAGTTGGTCCAAAGACGGTAATCATGTTTTCTGGGGGTTGACGTACGTGGTGGAGTCGGTGCAACCTGAGCATGCAGGCTTGTATGCGTGCAAGGCCCAAAACAACGTGGGGACGGGGACGTCAGCGTCGCATCGATTTCAAGTTCAATGTAAGTGAGCGTGCCGGTCACACTGATCATACCTTACAAAGATTATTACCTCTGCCAGGGGGTTATTTATTTGATGGTGTATGTTTGTCTGTCAGTTAGTTAGCAATATAGCTCAAAAGGGTAAGGGGGGGGGATGAGAAAAGGAACAAGTGATTACATTTTTGAGGTAATCACGTTCACCGTCACAATGTTATGGCCCCCAGAGCAGCCGCAGAGGCGGACATAATGTCATCTTAAGCAGAGGTGGGTAGAGTAGCCAGAAATTGTACTCAAGTAAGAGTACTGTTACTTTAGAGATTTATTACTCAAGTAAAAGTAATGAGTAGTCACCCAAATATTTACTTGAGTAAAAGTAAAAAGTATGTTGTGAAAAAACTACTCAAGTACTGAGTGACTGATGAGTAACATACACACACATATCATATATATATATATATATATATATATATATATATATATATATATATATATACTGTATATATATATATATATATATATATATATATATATATATATATATATATATATATATATATATATATATATATATATATATATACATATATACACATACATTGATATATACAGTATATCATTTATATTTATTTATTTTGCCGTTTTTGTTTACATGTTAAAGGTGTTTTAATGAATATACATGCATGTTTAACACATATAGATTCCTTTCTTTCATGTTGACAAGAATATAAGTTGGTGTATTACCTGATTCTGATGATTTGCATTGATTGTAATCAGACAGCAGTGCTTAACGTCCACGTTTTCAAATGCAGGAGAAAAAAAGTTCCTCCTTTCTGTCTAATACCACATGAAAGTGGTTGGTTTTTGGTATCTTATTTGTCCAGCTTCCATATTCGTTTTCACACACTTTACAAGAAATACATTGGCGGCAAATTCCGTAGCTTGCTAGCTTGTTTGCGCTGGCTTTTGGAGACTCTTATTTTGAAAGCGCAGACGCGATGGAGCAGCACTTTTATTGTGAAGACAGGAACGTGCAGTCAGTCTTTAGGCTTGTGACGGGATGTACGTTTGAAATAAAAAAGTGTCTTTTTTCCTTCACACTTTTGATTGATTGATTGAAACTTGTATTAGTAGATTGCACAGTACAGTACATATTCTGTACAATTGACCACTAAATGGTAACACCCCAATAAGTTTTTCAACTTGTTTAAGTCAGGTCATGTGACCGCCTGGCTCTGTTTGATTGGTCCAACGTCACCAGTGACTGCATCTGATTGGTGGAACGGAGTCAAACGTCACTAGTGACTGCATTTTATTGGTGGAACGGAGTGAAACGTCACCAGTAACGCAGGCACTTTGAAGGTCTGTCTGACAGACCAAAACAAACAAAGCGTGCATTAACAGATCGATAAAAATTAGTAGCGAGCTGAATGTAGATAAAAGTAGCGGAGTAAAAGTAGCGTTTCTTCTCTATAAATATACTCAAGTAAAAGTAAAAGTAAGTTGCATTAAAACTACTCTTAGAAGTACAATTTATCCCAAAAGTTACTCAAGTAGATGTAACGGAGTAAATGTAGCGCGTTACTACCCACCTCTGATCTTAAGGAAAGTGTAGTGGAACGCTGGTTTCATTTTTTCATGGCGCGTGGACGTTGTTTATATTATCCACAAAGTGCAGTGAACAGTTTGTGTTATGTGTGACCATGCGTGTTTACATTTTGTGTTGGTTGGATCTTTTTTTTTGGCACCATGACTGGGGAAGGTTGTTTGCATTGGGTCATATAACCAAATGCTGCGCATGCGGGCTCTGGGAGCATAACTAAACTGAAATACTCAGCGACATAACAACACCACCCAAATGGGTAGACTATTTAAAATGAATGCAATCCCCCGGTGGGTAAATCTCTAGGGCAAATGTGAAGATGTCGGTGGGTCGCACTTAGCCCAAGGGCCGTAATTTGGACTCTCTTAGATCAAACATTTCAATCTTACATTGAACAGGGTTTGTTTGAATTTTACTTTTTTGGGGAGTCTGATCACCAAAACAAATGACATGATGTCATCTTAAGAAAAGTGTAGTGTAACGCTGGTCTTCCCACCTTCTCCCTGGCAGAAGGGTGGTGTGGGTGTGCCAAATTGAACCTCTCTCTCTCTCTCCCGCCGGAGTAGCCAGACGACCAGCTCTTATAGACCGAAATGATGTAATCTCAGGTTGTTAAGTTTGTGGTACAGAAGTTGACATGTTTGTGTATGTGAGCGTTCCCAAAGCGTCTGGCTCAGGCCAAAACTAAACGTTCACATCAGAATCAGAATCAGAATTGTTTTTATTGGCATTGTTTGAGAATGGGGTCACAAAGTAGGAACTTTTCTTGGTGCAACATAAAACACGTAACACAGAATAGGTAATAAAATGAGCTGTAACTGAGCTATCAGATCTTGTTATTGTTCATGTGCCTGATGGCTGAGGGGAAAAAACTGTTCAGGTGGCAGGAGGTGTGGGTCTGGATGGACCGTAGTCTCCTGCCTGAAGGTAGAAGGGAGAATAGTTTGTGTCCAAGGTGAGAAGAGTCAGCTGTGATCCGACCCACACGCCTCCTGGTCCTGGAGGAGAACAGGTCCTGGAGGGACACCATTCACATCCACTCACAGGGATCTGGTTGTCATTTGGCATACTGTAAACATATTTACTAAGCCTTCATTTTGTGTAATATAAGCTACATACTTTGACCTGCCCATAATTATGGACCACAGTTTACTGGAATGGCTGTCTGCTTGCTCCAAAAGAAATATAATTTCCGACAATCTGGAAAACCATGTTATTGTGCAACAAAACAGATAGTACAAAAGCATTAACGGAGCTATCCTCTTTCAGACCGTCCGAGGAAGACCACCGTTTCCAATTCTGCTTCTACCCGTGTCAAAATCGGCACACACCTGACGTTGCAATGCCAAACAGACGCGAACCCTGCGGCGACAAAGTACTCCTGGTCGCTGCATAAGCAAAGTCAACACGTGCCTTTGATGCCCACTGGATACAGCCTGAAGCTGAGTAGTGTGCAGAGTCGGGATGCGGCTTGTTACACCTGCAAGGCCACCAACACCATCAGCACCGGAGAGAACAGCGAACCTTTGTGCATCCAAGTTCTATGTGGGTAACTTCTCGATATCTATTTTATACTCTCACTGCTGAATGAAGAATTACCACTTACATCTAACTTTATATTCATCATTAATCATATCTTTATTGTTCTAATCAAGTTGCCTACAAACTGCACTGCAGCTATATTTAACTAATTGTATCTGTAACCTACCTAGGATTGTCATAGTCAAATCTGATTTGTTGGATTTTGTCCTTAGTCGACCATCAGTCGAATCTATGGTGTTGTTGTTTTTTAAGAGGAATAAACAGAAGGTGATGATATGTATAGTAATCTCAGGGCATTTAATCGATCGCAACTGGACTATTTGGTTTGTCTTAGAAGACGTTTCGCCTCTCATCCGAGTAGGCTTCATCAGTTCGTGCTCATAGACTTAGATAGGTCAGATATACAGGTAAAAGCCAGTAAATTAGAATATTTTGAAAAACTTGATTTATTTCAGTAATTGCATTCAAAAGGTGTAACTTGTACATTATATTTATTCATTGCACACAGACTGATGCATTCAAATGTTTATTTCATTTAATTTTGATGATTTGAAGTGGCAACAAATGAAAATCCAAAATTCCGTGTGTCACAAAATTAGAATATTACTTAAGGCTAATACAAAAAAGGGATTTTTAGAAATGTTGGCCAACTGAAAAGTATGAAAATGAAAAATATGAGCATGTACAATACTCAATACTTGGTTGGAGCTCCTTTTGCCTCAATTACTGCGTTAATGCGGCGTGGCATGGAGTCGATGAGTTTCTGGCACTGCTCAGGTGTTATGAGAGCCCAGGTTGCTCTGATAGTGGCCTTCAACTCTTCTGCGTTTTTGGGTCTGGCATTCTGCATCTTCCTTTTCACAATACCCCACAGATGTTCTATGGGGCTAAGGTCAGGGGAGTTGGCGGGCCAATTTAGAACAGAAATACCATGGTCCATAAACCAGGCACGGGTAGATTTTGCGCTGTGTGCAGGCGCCAAGTCCTGTTGGAACTTGAAATCTCCATCTCCATAGAGCAGGTCAGCAGCAGGAAGCATGAAGTGCTCTAAAACTTGCTGGTAGACGGCTGCGTTGACCCTGGATCTCAGGAAACAGAGTGGACCGACACCAGCAGATGACATGGCACCCCAAACCATCACTGATGGTGGAAACTTTACACTAGACTTCAGGCAACGTGGATCCTGTGCCTCTCCTGTCTTCCTCCAGACTCTGGGACCTCGATTTCCAAAGGAAATGCAAAATTTGCTTTCGTCAGAAAACATGACTTTGGACCACTCAGCAGCAGTCCAGCTGGTGTCGGTCCACTCTGTTTCCTGAGATCCAGGGTCAACGCAGCCGTCTACCAGCAAGTTTTAGAGCACTTCATGCTTCCTGCTGCTGACCTGCTCTATGGAGATGGAGATTTCAAGTTCCAACAGGACTTGGCGCCTGCACACAGCGCAAAATCTACCCGTGCCTGGTTTACGGACCATGGTATTTCTGTTCTAAATTGGCCCGCCAACTCCCCTGACCTTAGCCCCATAGAAAATCTGTGGGGTATTGTGAAAAGGAAGATGCAGAATGCCAGACCCAAAAACGCAGAAGAGTTGAAGGCCACTATCAGGGCAACCTGGGCTCTCATAACACCTGAGCAGTGCCAGAAATTCATCGACTCCATGCCACGCCGCATTAACGCAGTAATTGAGGCAAAAGGAGCTCCAACCAAGTATTGAGTATTGTACATGCTCATATTTTTCATTTTCATACTTTTCAGTTGGCCAACATTTCTAAAAATCCCTTTTTTGTATTAGCCTTAAGTAATATTCTAATTTTGTGACACACGGAATTTTGGATTTTCATTTGTTGCCACTTCAAATCATCAAAATTAAATGAAATAAACATTTGAATGCATCAGTCTGTGTGCAATGAATAAATATAATGTACAAGTTACACCTTTTGAATGCAATTACTGAAATAAATCAAGTTTTTCAAAATATTCTAATTTACTGGCTTTTACCTGTAGTCTAGCGGCTCTGGTGTTGGTGTCAAGGTTGAAAACACATCCCTGAACAGAGGAGGTGGTCTGCAACACCACCTGTCACCCACATAAAACACTGTCCTTTCAACCATTCCTAAAAGACTCTGTGATTTAGCCTCCAACAAATAACAGGAGTTAGAAACATTCTGGTCACAGAAGGTCGTTGGCTTTGACAGTAGGGTTGCTCGTTTGCATCAAAACAGCTGTTTTTCTCACTACAATTGGGGGAAACCATCTTTGCCCAGGCACACACTCCTGGTTTTTGGAGTATAAATATTTTGGGTTTTGGCACCAGCCGCGAAACCAGCTCTAAACAATCTAAGTCTATGAGCATGAACTGATGAAGCCTACTCGGATGAGAGCCGAAACGTCCTCTAAGAGAAACCAAACAGTCCAGTTGCGATTGATTGAATGCCCTGAGATTACAATGACCTGGATGAATGAGAACATTCATCGACATGCTATGTATAGTACAAAACCCAAAACCAGTGAAGTTGGCACTTTGTGTAATTCGTAAATAAAAACAGAATACAATGATTTGCAAATCCTTTTCAACTTATATTCAATTAAATAAACTGCAAAGACAAGATAACTAATATTTGGACTGAGAAACTTATTATTTTTGTTGTTGCAAATAATCATTAACTTAGAATTTAATGGCAGCAACACATTGCAGAAAAGTTGTCAAAGGGGCATTTTTACCACTGTGTTTGGGAACTGAGGAGAGACATTTTTTAAGCTTTTCATGTGGAATTATTTCCCATTCTTGCTTGATGTACAGCTTAAGTTGTTCAACAGTCTGGGGTCTCAGTTGTCGTATTTTAGGCTTCATAATGCACCACACATTTTCAATGGCAGGCCAGTCTAGTACCCGCACTCTTTTACTATGAAGCCACGCTGTTGTAACACGTGGTTTGGCATTGTCTTGCTGAAATAAGCAGGGGCGTCCATGATAACGTTGCTTGGATGGCAACATATGTTGCTCCAAAACCTGTATGTACCTTTCAGCATTAATAGTGCCTTCACAGATGTGTACGTTACCCATGCTTTGGGCACTAATACACCCCCATACCATCACAGATGCTGGCTTTTGAACTTTGCGCCTATAACAATCCGGATGGTTTTTTTTCCTGTTTCTTCCGGAGGACACAACGCCCACAGTTTCCAAAAACTATTTGAAATGTGGACTCATCAGACCACAGATCACTTTTCTACTTAGCATAAGTCCTTATTAGATGAGCTCGGGCCCAGCGAAGTCAGCTGCGTTTCTGGGTGTTGTTGATAAATGGCTTTCGCTTTGCATAGTAGAGTTTTAACTTGCACTTACAGATGTAGTGACGAACTGTAGTTACTGACAGTGGTTTTATGAAGTTTTCCTGAGCCCAAGTAGTGTTATCCTATACACACTGATGGCGGTTTTTGATGCAGTACCGCCTGAGGGATCCAAGGTCATGGGCATTCAATGTTACGTGCAGTGATTTCTCCAGATTCTCTGAACCTTTTGATGATAATACAGACCTTAGATGGTGAAATCCCTAAATTCCTTGCAGTAGCTCGTTGAGAAATGTTGTTCTTAAACTGTTCGACAATTTGCTCACGCATTTGTTCACAAAGTGGTGACTCTCGCCCCATCCTGGTTTGTGAATGACTGAGCATTTAATGGAAGCTGCTTTTATACCCAATCATGGCGCCCACCTGTGTTTGATGAGCATTCCTCAACTTTCTCAGTCTTTTTTCCCCCACTCGTGCCAGCTTTTTTGAAACATGTTGCAGGCATCAAATTCCAAATGAGCTAATATTTGCAAAAAAATAACAACGTTTTCCAATTCGAACGTTAAGTATCTTGTCTATAGGTTGAAAAGGATTTGCAAATCATTGTATTCAGTTTTTATTTACAATTTACACAACATGCCAACTTCACTGGTTTTGGGTTTTGTACATTCAAACCATTTCACATCAAAACTGTTTCCACCTTTCCTTGTACATTCCACTCGCATTTAAACAAGCACTCTTCAATATTCAAACCATTCCTACTACGCATTCAAACATATTTTTACAATATTACATTCCTTCTGCATTTCAGTTCATCTCCAGCATTGGGCATTCACACACAATTCCTACCAGAATTGTATTTTCTAGTAGTATTGGATGTCAAGTGTACCTAATGATGTGTCCAGAGAGTGTTTTCATTACCTGGCTTCATTTCATCCAAGACCCTCCAAGCAAACCCACGCTGTCCATGGATGCTGTAGTCCGTGAAGGAGAGCTGCTTTCAATCGTTTGCTCCGTGGAAAGCTTCCCGTCATCCCACTTAAAACTGTACAGGATGCCCCGTTGGTCGCCTGTACCCAGCGTACATGACAACAAGCTGTTCTTCCAATTCAACGTGACGTCATCCCACGCCGGTGACTACACGTGTGAGGCCAACAACTCCGAAGGAAAATCGAGCACACAGCGAACTTTGGAAGTCAGATGTTAGTCATCCCCATCCGACACAATCCCATTTTGTTTCATTCGTTACTTCGATGTAGTTTATTGGATGAGCAGAGACACTCCTGTCTTGTCCTTTCTTTGCCCAACCACAGATGCTCCCAAAGATGTGACAGTGAAAGCTCTACCAGACCGCATTGTCAAGGAAAACCTGACATTGGCTCTACAGTGCAGAACCACGTCCCACCCGGCCATCACCTCTGTGACCTGGTGGAGGGAGATTGGTGGGAAGGTCGAAGCCTTGGCGAAGACTGAGACCGTCACCATAGAGTCCGTCACGCCCTCTGACAGCGGACTGTACTACTGCTCGGCCACCAATGATCTTGGGACGGGAAGTTCGCCTCGAGTTCAAGTCATGGTCAAGTGTGAGTCTAATGTTGACATTTGAAGGTCCTTGATATTTATATTAATATAAACACAGATGTGCCAAACCGCATTTTGCGGCTTCACCACATCCCAATTGTTGGGGTATTTTTTAAGCATATTCCACACGGTCGAACAGGGGTTAGTGCGTGTGCCTCACAATACGAAGGTCCTGGGTTTGATCCTGGGCTCGGGATCTTTCTGTGTGGAGTTTGCATGTTCTCCCCGTGACTGCGTGGGTTCCCTCCGGGTACTCCGGCTTCCTCCCACCTCCAAAGACATGCACCTGGGGATAGGTTGATTGGCAACACTAAAATTGGCCCTAGTGTGTGAATGTGAGTGTGAATGTTGTCTGTCTATCTGTGATGAGGTGGCGACTTGTCCAGGGTGTACCCCGCCAACCGCCCGAATGCAGCTGAGATAGGATCCAGCACCCCCCGCGACCCCGAAAGGGACACGCGGTAGAAAGTGGATGGATGGATGGATATTTCACAGCATTTTTTGGCCTAAATTAAGCATAAAAATGGCGAATTAACCAAAAAGTATGTCAACAATACAGTAGTATTGGCCACAAGATTAAACCAAACCAATCAGAGCGTGTTGTTCTGTATCGTGGCCACTGTTTGGCTCAGCCTCAGGCAGCATGACTGTATTCGAAGGTGACGAGAGGGTGTTATTTCAAGTCTACAGGGCTCTCATAAGTTCAACTCCAAGGTGTTGTTGAAGGAGGGACGGATGTCAGAGCGGCTATCACTGTGTAGTCCTTCAGGGGAGGTTTTCAAAACAGCCTTCGTCTGTTGTAAGCAGTGTCAAGGCCATTTGAGGGAGTCTAATCGTATATAAGGATTGTTGTTTTCCAAGCCAGCAGACATTTCAATGACTTGTCTGAACAACGTATGTGTGTAGCATTGAAGCCTGTGAGCGTTGCTTGCTTCCACTAGGGGGTGTCAAGGTGCAACATTAATGCCAATCATTTGTCACTCCTTGTTCCCCAGACGCTCCAAAGCACACACGGATAACCCAAGCGGCGGAACAGCAGCTCTCAGACGGGCTGAGTTCTGTGGCACTGAGCTGCAGCAGTCGCAGTTACCCACCAATCAAACAGTATTTCTGGTACAAGAAAACGGAGGACAGCGACGGAGCTGACAAAGAAGTGTCTTACTCCCAGAACTTCACGGTCTTTTCGGACCAGCCGGGCATCTACTACTGCGTGGCCAAAAACGACGTTAATGACAGGAAGTCGGAACATGTGAGGGTGTTTCTTGACAGTGAGTGACGTCACAAGCTACTGCTACTCCACACCAAACTCATCCAAGCAGGAGAAAAGAGGCACATTTTCAAATGGTTCCACAAAGTTGGAAGCAAAATGCTTTGCTAAGCTGAATGTTTAAAGGGGAACATTATCACCAGACCTATGTAAGCGTCAATATATACCTTGATGTTGCAGAAAAAAGACCATATATTTTTTTAACCGATTTCCGAACTCTAAATGGGTGAATTTTGGCGAATTAAATATTCGCTCTCGGAGCGATGACGTCACAACGTGACGTCACATCAGGAAGCAATCCGCCGTTTTCTCAAACACCGGGTCAAAACAGCTCTGTTATTTTCCGTTTTTTCGACTGTTTTCCGTACCTTGGAGACAGTGTGCCTCGTCGGTGTGTTGTCGGAGGGTGTAACAACACGAACAGGGACGGATTCAAGTTGCACCAGTGGCCCAAAGATGCGAAAGTGGCAAGAAATTGGACGTTTGTTCCGCACACTTTACCGACGAAAGCTATGCTACGACAGAGATGGCAAGAATGTGTGGATATCCTGCGACACTCAAAGCAGATGCATTTCCAACGATAAAGTCAAATAAATCTGCCGCCAGACCCCCATTGAATCTGCCGGATTGTGTGAGCAATTCAGGGACAAAGGTCCTCACTAGCACGGCAAGCAATGGCGGCAGTTTGTTCCCGCAGACGAGTGAGCTAAACCCCCCTGGATGTCTTGGCTCACACCGTCCCAAGATGATCAAGAGAAGAATATCGACCCTAGCTTCCCTGGCCTGCTGACATGAGGGTATGTCTGCAGAATATATTAATTGATGAAAATTGGGCTGTCTGCACTCTCAAAGTGCATGTTGTTGCCAAATGTATTTCATATGCCGTAAACCTAGTTCATAGTTGTTAGTTTCCTTTAATGCCAAACAAACACTTACCAATCGTTGGTTAGAAGGCGATCGCCGAATTCGTCCTCGCTTTCTCCCGTGTCGCTGGCTGTCGTGTCGTTTTCGTCGGTTTTGCTTGTATACGGTTCAAACCGATATGGCTTAATAGCTTCAGTTTCTTCTTTAATTTAGTTTTCGCTACCTGCCTCCACACTACAACCATCCGTTTCAATACATTCGTAATCTGTTGAATCGCTTAAGCCGCTGAAATCCGAGTCTGAATCCGAGCTAATGTCGCTATAGCTTGCTGTTCTTTCCGCCATGTTTGTTTGTGTTGGCTTCACTATGTGACGTCACAGGAAAATGGACGGGTGTTTATAACGATGGTTAAAATCAGGCACTTTGAAGCTTTTTTTAGGGATATTGCATGATGGGTAAAATTTTGAAAAAAACTTCGAAAAATATAATAAGCCACTGGGAACTGATTTTTAATGGTTTTAACAATTCTGAAATTGTGATAATGTTCCCCTTTAAGTTTCCTGGACAACTTGAAATAATAAAAAAAATGTTTGAAGATAATAAAACATATAGTAAATAAAATAAACTAGATATCTCTTCTCACCCCAGAGAGCTTGATGAGGGCCCTGACGCTCCTCATCCCTCTTCTTTGTATCGTCTTGATTCTGGTTTTCATCTTCTTAATCTTCAGGTAAGAAAGTCATCTCTTTTAACTCAGGAAAATACAAATTGTTGTTTCTGTCTCAACATTTAGGGCCTGACTTACAAGGATCCAAATACCACACGCGAAACAGTATGTGCAATCAATAGAATAGCGCAGGGGTCGGGAACCTATGGCTCTAGAGCCAGATGTGGCTCTTTTGATGACTGCATCTGGCTCTCAGATAAATCTTAGCTGACATTGCTTAACACGATAAGTAACGAATAATTCCGCTGGTAATCACAATGTTAAAAATAACGTTCAAAATATAAAACATTCACATGCATTTTAATCCATCCGTTTTCTACCACACCTGTTCAAGAAATAACAATGTTCTTAAAAATAATTAGAGACTTATGCTCTAAAAATGTTGGTCCATTTTTGGGGACGCGGGGGGTCGCTGGAGCCTATCTCAGCTGCAGTCGGGCGGTAGGCGGGGTACACCCTGGATAAGTCGCCACCTCATCACAGGGCCAACACAGATAGACAGACAACATTCACACTCACATTCTCACACTAGGGCCAATTTAGTGTTGCCAATCAACCTATCCCCAGGTGCATGTCTTTGGGGGTGGGAGGAAGCCGGAGTACCCGGAGGGAACCCACGCAGTCACGGGGAGAACATGCAAACTCCACACAGAAATATCCCGAGCACAGGATCGAACCCCGGACCTTCGTATTGTGAGGCAGATGCACTAACCCCTCTTTCCACCGCGCTGCCCGCATTTAGTTGTATTCAGTGTTAAAAAATATGATATGGCTCTCACGGAAATACATTTTAAAATATTTGGCTTTCATGGCTCTCTCAGCCAAAAAGGTTCCCGACCCCTGGAATAGCGTGTACTATTAGTGAGCGTGTCGCCTGCGTTTTTACTAAGACTGCGTGTGCAATTGAAAAGTGACGCAGGCCGCTTAATTTTAAATGAGGGTTTTGCGTGTATTATATATGGGGCATCACCATGGAGACACTCATTTACTGCACATTCATGTTATCATGCTCCAACCGGTGGCGTTTTGCTATGTTTTCAAACAAGCAAGCGACATGTACCACTTTTTATGGGCATTTTAGAAGCCGTCGTGCAGTGCATCCACAATGAAACCACTTTATTTTTCACAGCTGAAGTTGCGCTCATTGGAGAGAAAGCTGCACTTAGTTCTCTCAAGACGCAAAAAATGCTTCCCTGAAGAAGTTTTTTTCACATTAGAAATATTTTAATAATATATATTCAATGTAATAAAAAAACGTAATTAAAAAAATAGAATTTGAATCAATTGAATTTGTATTAATCAGCCCCTTCAGTTCGCTAGCAGCTAAACAATTATAAAATGTTGTTGCTGAATAGACAATAAGGCTAATATTTTCTATTGCTGCTGGTCCAAAATGTTGACACACACACACGTAGGACGGAGGATTGTCGTCTGTCTGTGCAGCTTGAACGCTGATCCTGCAGCCGTGTGTGGAACTGTCAGTTTGCACGTCCGTCTGACACGTGCTAAATAAAACGCTAAATTGTGCTCGCAAAACGGTGATGAGTGTTGATACATCCAATTGCGTGTGCAAAGTAATTATAGTTGCATTTTATCCTGCCAGTATTACGGGCGTTTTGATGATCAGCACATATTTTGCATATTCATGAAGACAGCGATGAGGTGGCGACTTGTCCAGGGTGTACCCCGCCTTCCACCCGAATGCAGCTGAGATAGGCTCCAGCACCCCCCGCAACCCCGAAAGGGATAAGCGGTAGGAAATGGATGGATGGATGAAGACAGAATATTGCACGCCTTATTCTGCTTCCTTAACAGATGCAATCCACTTTACAAACAGTTAGTAGATCAGTTTCGCCTGTGCTATCAGGTTTGCACGTGTTTTAGTACACACAAACCTTCAGTAAATCAGGCCCTTAGTGGTAAACTCTGATAACTCCAACCATACTAACTTACAAGACTAGTTGTAACACAAACTAACATCAACTTACCCTGTCTTACCCACATGTCATAACCCCAATATTCCAACTCCAATCGTATCCCTTAACCCAACATTAAACCAAAACCTTACTCTTACCTATACCCTCTAACCTGGCCCTAAAGTTAGCCCTCACAAATGACCTAATCATGCCCACATGCCCTGATTGTGATACCCTAACCCACAATCTTAACTCCATAACATCACCCTGGCTTCATCCCAGTTTTACTTCCTACCCAAACCCCCAACTCTAACCATAAACCCAATACCTAACCCCAACTCTAAGGCCCCTTCTACACTAAACCAACTAAGGTCATCCAGGGTAAATCCCACCTAACCTTATCCACACACACTCAATGGTCGTTTAAGACCCCCTCGCCCCCTCTGTCCGCCGGCGCAACGCGACTTAGTACGCATGCGCGAAAAAAATGCACGTGTCATAGTCACCTCTGACCTGGAAGTGTATCCTTACCCTGTGTTTCAATGTAGACTATTGCCACATTTCCTTTAACAGTAAACATTGATGGCCTCACCATCAGCAGCTGGTAGACTATTGTAGTGAATCACACCGGAGCCATCATACATGAACCATATCTTTAATGGACGTGTGGAATTAAACAATGTGATGAAGAACATTTTACAACAATCATAGATATCTGGTCAGGACACTGTGCTTGAAGGCTGAAATTGGCGGTCGTACTTGACGGGCGCAACCACTTCATGGCTTAACAATAGTTATGGAATACAAAACTAGACGTTGACTAATCGCTCGACATACATCGCGGACAATAACTAGTAATAGTCTGCTTTGCCAGTCCAAATGTATTCGCTGTTTTTCGTTGTCTCCCCTTCGACAAATGGACAGATTTTTTCACTAAGTAGAATCACAGCTGACCTGGACATTCGAAAGTTCTCTTGCCGTTCAGCTGGCACAACACACTCGTTGACAAACATATCCCATCAGACTGACGTTTTTCCAGGCCTTATCCAAAACCATCGCTCAACCGTCTATGTTGCCGTCTGAGATGTGTTGTATCCTAAATAGCTGCAATCGCACGTTTGCTTCTCTTAAGGTATTTCCACACAGGCTGTCATGTCTGTATGACTCGCCTCCATCTTTCTGACGTCACTTTCTGTATGAGGCGCAGTCTTTCTGGCGTCACTTCCTCTCCAAACTCAGTTTGTAAACGATCAATGCGTCCATACAAAGCAAAGAGCCGGAGATTCAAGAAATAGACGGCGCACTTACCCGTGTAAAAAATTGTCCGAGGAGGGGGACCTTAAACGCTGATTTAGTGTGGCTGAAACAAGGCTTAGGCTAAATAATTATTTGTTTAAGGGGTTATCCGGCTTAGTGTAGACATAGCCTAAAACTAACATTACATACCAGCTGAACTACTAAATAAAAACCAGCGCTAGCACTAATGCGTCTTGTACCTAACTTCATGAATTGTTGTGACCTCTAGGTGTCGCCAAAACACAAATTAACACTGCAGTTTAAAAGCATAAATTTTTTTCTAAGGGTTATGTTACACGTTTGTTTGTTTACCCCAGCAGGCACAATATATTGATACAACGTTGGTTATACATACATGTCCTCTGAAACTGACTTTGAAACAATGTTGCAAAATAGTTGTAAAGTGAGACAACGTTGATGTCCAATGTTGGAAAATTACCAAAATTAAATTGTCAAATCAACGTCACAACCTGAGATTGATTAAACCTTGTCAAAATGAAACGTTGTATTTGTGTTGTAGAATGTAGGTCGGGAAATGACCAAATTTCAATGGTCAAATCAACGTCACAACCTCACATTGATTAAACATCGTCAAAAAGCATGTTGCTTCAACGTTATGTTCAACGCTCAATGCCAGGACCTAATTCAACAAGGTCTCAACGTTGTTTCAGTGTCTTGTGCCTGCTGGGACCTACCATTGTTCTCAGTTTGACAAAACATTCTACAGTACAAAATAATTAAATAATATACTATGATCCCTGCTGATATCGGTATCGGCCAGCACTCAAGGCTCCAATATTGGTATCGTACAGGAAGTGAAAAAGTATTATCGGGACACCCTTGTCCTACTCCCACTTTACCCCTAATGATCAATCAATCAATCAATTACTTATATAGCCCTAAATCACGAGTGTCTCAAAGGGCTGCACAAGCCACAACGACATCCTCGGCTCAGATCCCACATCAGGGCAAAAAAAACAAACTCAACCCAATGGGATGACAACGAGAAACTTTGATCCAATGACCCTAAACATACCCCAATCCAATTGAGCTATATAACCTGAAAAGGTTAGGGTACTACATACTTGCCAACCCTCCCGGATTTTCCGGGAGACTCCCGAAATTCAGCGCCTCTCCCGAAAACCTCCCGGGACAAATTTTCTCCCGAAAATCTCCCGAAATTCAGGCGGAGCTGGAAGCCACGCCTCCTCCAGCTCCATGCGGACCCGAGTGACGTCAGGTGCGCAACACCACGTAAATCGTTCGCCAACCAAAAAGTAACCCCAGTACGCTATAGCCAACATTCACCAGGAGATGGCAACAGACAAACATAGATCACTCTATTACATTCCTCCCCTTTTAGAAATGTATAGAAGTTCCTCAAAATAAATAAACAACCCAACCAAAAAATGCAGCAGCTCAATTAAAAAGCCACATTCTTTTTTTTTTAGTACTGAACTCTTAACCCTCATTTGTAAAAAATAACATGCTTATTATACAAACAGTATTTGTACACCTTTAACACAGATTTTTATACTGTCTTCAGAGATTCAGTTTTTTTGGTGGTACTCGAAACCTTTCTGGGTACCTGCGAAAAGGTGTTCAGCATGGTTAGAAAAATAGTGACAGAGAATAGAACAAGGATGGACAATTCAACCCTTAACTCAACATTGAGATGAGTGTTATGTGTGTGTATATGTGTAAATAAATGAACACTGAAATTCAAGTATTTATTTTATTTATTATATATATATATATATATATATATATATATATATATATATATATATATATATATATATATATATATATATATATATATATGTATATAATAAAATAAATATATATATAGCTAGAATACACTGAAAGTCAAGTATTTCTTATATATATATATATATATATATATATATATATATATATATATATATATATATATATATATATATATATATATATATATGAAATACTTGACTTGGTGAATTCTAGCTGTAAATATACTCCTTCCCTCTTAGCCCCGCCCCCAACCACGCCCCCGCCCCACCCCGACCACGCCCCCCACCTCCCGAAATCCGAGGTCTCAAGGTTGGCAAGTATGGGGTACTAAACCCTCATACCCAACGCTCACCTTTGCCCATAGTTATTAATCTAGCTCTATTCTACAACCAGACGCTAATCATAACCCAACCCTTACACCCAAAAGCAGAATTCTGTCTCTAATTGTGACTCTGCCTTAACCCAAATACATCCACCAAACCCATAACTATTTACCACAACCTACCCGCAACTCACCTCAATCAATTTTCGTACAGTATATATGTGTATGTATATATATGTATATATATGTGTATGTAAGTATGTGTATATGTATATATATGTATGTGTATTAGAGATGCGCGGTTTGCGGGCACAACCGCGGAGTCCGCGGATTATCCGCGGATCGGGCGGATGAAATTAAAAAAAATTAGATTTTATCCGCGGGTCGGGTCGGGTCGGGTGGTTGAAATAGAAAAAAATTAGATTTTAAATAGATTCAGGCGGGTGGCAGTTAAACCAATTCGGAAATATATATACATAGTTAAATGTTGTTACCCACATACGAACGAGCAGGCTCCTGCTGCATATGCCACAACAGAAGAAAAAAAAAAAAAGAGATGGACACTTTTACGGAGCGGAGAAGGGACGCCTCGCCGGGGTCCGGGACCGAGGCCCCTTCCCCCGAGAGGGCCCCACCGGGAGCCGTAGCTGAGGCGATCCGCGAGAAGGGCCCGACGCACGTCCAGGGTCACCACCGCGCCCACCGCACCGACACCCTGCCTCGTCCGCCTTCGCCGCGGCCGGCGTCACGCGCAGCAGGTAAGCAGCTTACCTGCCCGCCACCCCCGTGGCCGGGGGCTCGTAACAGGGGTCACTCCGCGCGCTCCGCCCGCGCAGCTTACCTGCCCGCGCAGCTTACCTGCCCGCCACCCCTGTTGCCGGGGGCGCGTAACAGGGGTCACTCCGCGCGCAGTGCGCTCACGAAAGGGGTGGGGCTCACCCTGGTTGATACAGACAGCAGCTAGGACGGTGGCCATGGAAGTTGGAACCCGCTAAGGAGTGTGTAACAACCCACCTGCCGAATCAACTAGCCCTGAAAATGGATGGCGCTGGAGCGTCGGGCCCATATACCCGGCCGTCGCCGGCAGCGAGACGCGCTTGGAGGTGCGCTCAGCGCGGCTCCCATATGATTGCGCACTGGTGTGCGTCTGGGTCGTGACAGCGTGGCACGCGAATGTCTGTGCTGCATTGGATCAGTCTCCTTTCTTTAACAGGCAAAAGCTTTATAACCTCACTAATGCCTTGCATCGTCTATATTAGATATATAACAACGGGCGGGTGCGGGCGGATGCGGTTCTGATCAAATGTTAGATCGGGTGGATTGCGGATGGTTGACGACTTTCTGATGCGGTTGCGGATGAAATAATTGCCTATCCGCGCATCTCTAATGTGTATGTATATGTACAAGTATATGTATATGTACAAGTACACACTTGATTTTTCAGACACAGGAGGAAGAAAGCCATACAACAGAACACTCCGTTCCAGATGAGTGTCCTTGCCAACAGGAGGACTGACAGTCCAGTGTTTGCAGGGCGTCATGTTGAGGTCCAGTCCAGTGAGTTGAGGACAAATTGCAGGTGAGCTGGATGAGTTGTTCTCGCTAGTAACCTCCTCCGAAAAGTATTCATGCGTGGGGGCTTGTTCTCACTGCAGGTCAATTCTGATGTTTTTACCGATTTGTGACCTGTTTTTTTTTCAGCAGTACAATTCCGAATTTTTCAAATCCACCCAGGCCTCTTTCGCGTGTGGATATAAACCGTTTATCTATTTGAAGCGACTGCAGTCTGAACGATCAGGTCGTGTTTGTCCGACCAATACGTGATTAAAAAGCGCCATAATTCTGCGCTAAAATAGACGATTGCAAAATTAATAATTGAAAAATGAGCAGAAAACAGGTGAAAGTTCTATATTATTTTAGGAAGTCATGCCAATGTTCCGCCACTCCTGTCTCCGACTGCTCGCCCAACGCTCTTCGTAGCAGACATCGAAACAAATGTCCCACAAACTGCGAGAGCAAAAATGTTTTAGCCCTCTTCCTTCTAAATCTTTCGACACGCAATAATTCCAAATTGACTTTGATTGCATTAAATACTCGAAACTGCCACAAATGTGCCAGGACCAAGACCTACTCGAATATTAGCCATATTTACTTCCGTAAACACCATACTTGCCAACCCTCCCGAATTTTCCGGGAGACTCCCGAAATTCAGTGCCTCTCCCGAAAACCTCCCGGGACAAATATTCTCCCGAAAATCTCCCGATTTTCAGCCGGAGCTGGAGGCCACGCCCCCTACAGCTCCATGCGGACCTGAGTGAGGACAGCCTTTTTTCACGACGGGAGGACAACTGGGTGACAAGAAATAAATCATCCAGACTAGAGATAAATTGTATTATTATGTTTATCTTACCTACAAATAAATATATTTATTAATAATAAAAAAAAAACTAAATAAATGTTTACTATATTTTGTTAAAAACATCAAAATTAATTGTATTTTTTCTGACTCCTTATTACATCCAGGCATTAGAATTATACATTAAAATAAACATATTTGAAATAGATAATTTTAAATTATCCTAATAATTCATTTAAAATGACCATATTTAATTATTAAAATAATTGCTTGTTTATCAAAGACTTTAGCATTTTATTCATTACATTTTGAAGCTCTCAGAAGCCAAGTTATGTTATATTCCTTAATATTTATTTATGCAAGTTTGAAGTATCAATTATCTAAACACAGTTTTGTTTGCATATTTTCAGGATGTATATACATATATATATATATATATATATACATATATATATATATATATATATGAAATACTTGACTTAGTGAATTCTAGCTGTCAATATACTCCTCCCCTCTTAACCACGCCCTCAACCAAGCCCTGCCCCACCCCCGACCACGCCCCACCCCCCACCTCCCGAAATCGGAGGTCTCAAGGTTGGCAAGTATGGTAAACACTGCAGCACGTGTGATGTCATGACATCATGTCTGTATGCAGGTCAGATTGTGTTCACATTAGACATCGCATTTGTTTTGTAATGTGAACAATTACATGAAACGATCGGGTTTGACAAAAAAAAAATCCGAATCCCCTGCAGTGTGAACATACCCATAGTCACCATACGTAGAACCAGGGATGGGTACTGTTCACATTAAACCAATACCGTATCGATTTTCTGTACCTGGGAATCAAAACCGGTACTCAACGGTACCAATTTTTGGTACTGTTGAGTGTGTTAGTAAATAACAATTGTTTTTGATAATAAAATCTCATTTTGTAGTACAACATTGCAACATTGTTGTATCTTGTTTTATCATCGCATCTCTCAATTACAGTTGCACGTCCAAAACGTTAAAGGGCAGTGGTGTATAGTTTATAGTGTGACGAGTCAGTTCAGTCTTTGCTGTCTTGTCTTTTGTTGCTCCCTAGAAAGTGCACATTTTAGTTGTAGGTTTAAAGGGGAACATTATCACAATTTCAGAAGGGTTAAAACCATTAAAAATCAGTTCCCAGTGGCTTATTTTATTTTTCAAAATTTTACCCATCACGCAATATCCCTAAAAAAAGCTTCAAAGTGCCTGATTTTAACCATCGTTATAAACACCCGTCCATTTTCCTGTGACGTCACACAGTGATGCCAATACAAACAAACATGGCAGATAGAACAGCAAGGTATAGCGACATTAGCTCGGATTCAGACTCGGATTTCAGCGGCTTAAGCGATTCAACAGATTACGCATGTATTGAAACGGATGGTTGTAGTGTGGAGGCAGGTAGCGAAAAAGAAATTGAAGAAGAAACTGAAGCTATTGAGCCATATCGGTTTGAACCGTATGCAAGCGAAACCGACAAAAACGACACGACAGCCAGCGACACGGGAGAAAGCGAGGACGAATGCGGCGATCGCCTTCTAACCAACGATTGGTATGTGTTTGTTTGGCATTAAAGGAAACTAACAACTATGAACTAGGTTTACAGCATATGAAATACATTTGGCAACAACATGCACTTTGAGAGTGCAGACAGCCCATTTCAGGCGCGCTAAGAACATATATTTTTCCACGATTTCAGCACTCAGGTTAACCATACCTAAATAGACACAAGACTACCCGAATGTACTCGAATGATTGAAAAAAATAAAGGTTTTTAAGCTAAATTATTGGTAAACACAGTTTATGTATAATAATTTACGTAAAACCGTGAGTAATGAATAAAGTTTTCATCAATTAATATATTCTGTAGACATACCCTCATCCGCTCTCTTTTCCTGAAAGCTGATCTGTCCAGTTTTGGAGTTGATGTCAGCATCTGCTTTGAGTGTCGCAGGATATCCACACATTCTTGCCATCTCTGTCGTAGCATAGATTTCGTCGGTAAAGTGTGCGGAACAAACGACTGACCATTTTGTCGGCTTTCCCCACAGCCTCGTATTTTGAAAAAATTTCGTCCAATTTCTTGCCACTTTCGCATCTTTGGGCCACTGGTGTAACTTGAATCCATCCCTGTTGGTGTTGTTACACCCTCCGACAACACACCGACGAAAGTGAGAAAATGGCGGATTGCTTCCCGATGTGACGTCACGTTGTGACGTCATCGCTCCGAGAGCAAATAATAGAAAGGCGTTTAATTCGCCAAAATTCACCCATTTAGAGTTCGGAAATCGGTTAAAAAAACATATGGTCTTTTTTCTGCAACATCAAGGTATATATTGACGCTTACATAGGTCTGGTGATAATGTTCCCCTTTAATGAACAAATTTGGATGAAATCTCCAAGTAAAATTGCTAATGCTAATTAGGGGTATATCAAAAGTGTTATGTATTGCTGGTCTTGTCACCCTCTTCCGGATCTGAGTATGACGTGGTGGTGTGACTGGATCAAAGATATGCTGGTGTGGAATCATTGAACAAAAGATTTATTTGGTCAAGCAAGCCTCAAACTGGGAGCTGCAGATTCCAGAAGAAGATTATGGGGCTAATGGTACTCTTACTCACTCTCTGCCAGGACAACCTTGTCAGGTAGTGGTAGTGACGAACCCCAAGATGCCGAGATGGCAGGCTTGGTACAGGAAAACACTGTTTTAATGTCCAAAAAATGCAGGTTAACACGAACCAGGAGACAAGAAACAGGATACAGTAACAGGAACCATGGAACAGCTAACAGCGTACGGGAAAACAGCTAACAAGAGACGAGGAACCAGAGAGAACTGGAGACAGCAAGCAGTCCACAGCATACAGCTAGTAATACTCCAGCACTGACTGGAGGGTGAGGCAGGTCTAAGTAGCCTGATTGGCAATTGCCACCAGGTGTGCCAGACTGCCAATCAGGTACAGGTGATGAAATAAAACACAAAGGGAAAACCAAAACATGAACAAACCTTTCCCTAAATACCTTCTACGTGAAGACTCATAATTTGTTCTTCTGGACTTGGTGCCAACCAATCTGGACAAACCTTAGTTTATTTGTACCAATTCTAAAAACCTCTGTGCTTTGTCACTTTGATCCCTTGAGTCGGGTGACCTGTGTCCCCCGATCCCTACTCCTACCCAATTCTAAAAACCTCTGTGCTTTGTCACTTTGATCCCTTGAGTCGGGTGACCTGTGTCCCCTGATACCGACTCCTACCCAATTCTAAAAACCTCTGTGCTTTGTCACTTTGATCCCTTGAGTCGGGTGACCTGTGTCCCCTGATCCCTACTCCTACCCAATTCTAAAAACCTCTGTGCTTTGTCATTTTGATCCCTTGAGTCGGGTGACCTGTGTCCCCTGATCCCTACTCCTACCCAATTCTAAAAACCTCTGTGCTTTGTCACTTTGATCCCTTGAGTCGGGTGAACTGTGTCCCCTGATCCCTACTCCTACCCAATTCTAAAAACCTCCGTGCTTTGTCACTTTGATCCCTTGAGTCGGGTGACCAGTGTCCCCTGATCCCTACTCCTACCCAATTCTAAAAACCTCTGTGCTTTGTCACTTTGATCCCTTGAGTCGGGTGACCTGTGTCCCCTGATCCCTACTCCTACCCAATTATAAAAACCTCTGTGCTTTGTCACTTTGATCCCTTGAGTCGGGTGACCTGTGTCCCCTGATCCCTACTCCTACCCAATTCTAAAAACCTCTGTGCTTTGTCACTTTGATCCCTTGAGTCGGGTGACCTCTGTCCCCTGATCCCTACTCTTACCCAATTCTAAAAACCTCTGTGCTTTGTCACTTTGATCCCTTGAGTCGGGTGACCTCTGTCCCCTGATCCCTACTCTTACCCAATTCTAAAAACCTCTGTGCTTTGTCACTTTGATCCCTTGAGTCGGGTGACCTGTGTCCCCTGATCCCTACTCCTACCCAATTCTAAAAACCTCTGTGCTTTGTCACTTTGATCCCTTGAGTTAGGTGACCTGTGTCCCCTGATCCCTACTTCTATCGGTGAGGGCTCCTATCATCCTAAAATCCAAGTCCCGCAATCCTCTAAAGTCATCTCTTGATGTGCTGTGAATGACGTTCGGACCTGGAGCTACTCAGGGCGTCTTTCCTTAATGGAATAATCCTTTAAGGAATTCTGTGACCTGGCTTCGATGCATGCTGGTCCACAATGTTATACGACATTTCAAAAGATACGACTTACAGATACCACAATAGCAAAGCCTGTGTTTATTAGCATCAAGCTTGGACATTTTTGGAAAAGTAAAGCCTTACTGTACCCTTGTTGGAACATTTTTTTCTGAGTCAATTGCTTCGTTGGCATTGAACATCGCAACATTACCTAGAGGTAGCTTGACCGAGTCCGCTCTCAGTGCTGCTGGAGTGATCGCCAAAGTGCAACCCAGGTACCGTAACAGGGCGCTATTTGGATTTTATGTGAATGAGTGCCCGGTGGGACCAATCTGATTTAGTCGGCGCTAAAAAAGTACCGTCGGTACCCATCCCTACATAGAACACAAAACACACGTCCCACAATGCATCTGGTGCTTGTGTCTTTTGACTTGACACATGTTGTCTTCCTCAGGGATACACACACAATCTACTCAATGCTCAACTTTCCCTCTGCTGGACAGGTGAGTCAGGTTTTACTGTTCTATGGTTAGCATCACACTTAAGTCATGTCTTGAAGCTTTGTGTTCCTGAAAAGTCAAGTTTAAAGTAAACTAAACAATACGTCATGTTGGTTGACTTCAAAAGTTCTCCAGCGGGAAATAATGGGAAGTAAATTGATCTGTTCCAGGGTCAAACTGTCACCGTCTTAAAACCTGCAAGGGCAGTTCATGAAATATGTCAAATCTCTTGAAGTGCAAAAAGAAGTTAGCCACTCACGTGTCCCCTTTTGCCACTTCAGGGTCTTCCCCCAGCAGCCAGCAGCCTCCAGAGTGGACACGGCCAGGACGATTCTGTCCACTATGTGTCTCTACACTTTGGGCACGAGTGAGAATATATTGAATATTTTTTTAATTGGGGCAGCATGGCTCAGGTGGTAGAGCGGTCATCCAGAAACCTGGTGGTTCCTGGTACAAATCTAGCTTCTGCCATCCGTTGCCATTGTGTCCTTGGGCTCACCACTTCACCCACTGGTGTATATGTGTGAATGTGAATGACTTAATGTATGAATACATGAATATGAATGAGTGAATTATTTTTGAATGAATGCGAACGTATGAATACATGTATGAATTAATTGGTTGTGGGCGGAGAGGTTGTTGGCAGACATTGGCAGCCACTTTTCTGACAGTCTACCCATCGCAATTATTATCTATTATCATTACAAAACCCAAAACCCGTGAAGTTGGCACGTTGTGTAAATCGTAAATAAAAACAGAATACAATGATTTGCAAATCCTTTTCAACTCACTGCAAAGACAAGATTCTTAACGTTCGAACTGGAACACTTTAAATATCAGCTCATTTGGAATTTGATGCGTGCAACGTGTTTCAAAAAAGCTGGCACAAGTGGCAAAAAAGACTGAGAAAGTTGAGGAATGCTCATCAAACACTTATTTGGAACATCCCACAGGTGAACAGGCTAATTGGGAACAGGCGGGTGCCATGATTGGGTATAAAAGCAGCTTCCATGAAATGCTCAGTCATTCACAAACAAGGATGGGGCGAGGGTCACCACTTTTGTGAACAAATGCGTGAGAAAATTGTCGAACAGTTTGAGAACAACATTTCTCAACCAGCTATTGCAAGGAATTTAGGGATTTTACCATCTACAGTCCATAATATCATCAAAAGGTTCAGAGAATCTGGAGGAATTACTGCACGTAAGCGATGACATTACGGACCTTCGATCCCTCAGGCGGTACTGCATCAACAAGCGACATCAGTGTGTAAAGGATATCACCTTATGGGCTCAGGAACACTTCCGAAAACCACTGTCAGTAACTACAGTTTGTCGCCACATCTGTAAGTGCAAGTTAAAACTCTACTATGCAAAGCGAAAGCCATTTATCAACAACACCCAGAAACGCCGCCGGATTCACTGGGCCCGAGCTCATCTAAAATGGACTGATGCAAAGTGTAAAATTGTTCTGTGGTCTGACGAGTCCACATTTCAAATTGTTTTTGGAAACTGTGGACGTCGTGTCCTCCGGAAGAAACAGGAAAAGAACCATCCGGATTGTTATAGGCGCAAAGTGTAAAAGCCAGCATCTGTGATGGTATGGGGGTGTATTAGTGCCCAAAGCATGGGTAACTTACACATCTGTGAAGGCACCATTAATGCTGAAAGGTACATACAGGTTTTGGAGCAACATATGTTGCCATCCAAGCAACGTTATCGTGGACGCCCCTACTTATTTCAGCAAGACAATGCCAAGCCACGTGTTACAACAGCGTGGCTTCATAGAAAGAGTGCGGGTACTCGACTGGCCTGCCTGTAGTCCAGACCTGTCTCCCATTGAAAATGTGTGACGCATTATGATTCCTTGCTTCTTGTCTGATTATTAGATGTCATCAGTGTTTGAACCTGACAGCCTAAAATACCACAGCGGAGACCTCAGACTGTTAACAACTTAAGCTGTACATCAAGCAAGAATGGGAAAGAATTTCACCTGAAAAACTTCAAAATTTGGTCTCCTCAGTTCCCAAACGTTTACCGAGTGTTTTTAAAAGGTATACAATGGTAAAAATGCCCCCGTGCCAACTTTTTTGCAATGTGTTGCTGCCATTAAATTCTAAGTTAATCATTATTTGCAAAAAAAAAATACTCAGTTCGAACATTAAATATTTTGTCTTTGCAGTCTATTCAATTGAATTTAAGTTGAAAAGAATTTGCAAATCATTGTATTCTGTTTTTATTTACAAATTACACAACATGAAAACTTCACTGTTTTTTATGGAAGTAGAATTGCCTCACATCAACTTATATATATCAATATGATATTAATACATAAGAATATATTAATAAATATACAAATACAAATGTTGAGTTGAGTTTGAGTTTATTTCGAACATGCAAGTATACAACATGATACATCACAATCTCCAGTTTCTCTTTTCAACATGTTCGAAAAGGAGTAGGAAGAAGCAGAGCTTATTTAATCCTACCCCTTTTCTTTTACATAACAGTTGCTAAAACTTTTGTTCACTTCCTGTTCTCAATTTATTCACAATATACTCCATAAGTAATCACAATAAAATAAGTAAATAAATAATAATTGGTGAAGTAAGTTACATTTCATATGTTGAAATAAGTAAGATTATTTTGTGAGTGAAAGAATGAAAGAATGGATGAGTTAAATAAATTCAGAATGTTTATCATGGTTCTTCTTCTTTGTACTTTGTAAACACTTTAAGTTTGAAGAGTTTCTTGAAGTGGATCATATTAGTACATTGTTTGATTGCTTTGCTTAATCCATTCCATTATTTAATTCCACATACTGATATACTGAAGGTCTTAAGTGTTGTACGTGCATACAAATGTTTTAAATTACATTTCTCCCTAAGATTATATTTCTCCTCTTTTTTTGAGAAGAATTGTTGTATATTCTTGGGTAGCAGGTTATAGTTTGCTTTGTGTATAATTTTAGCTGTTTGCAAATTCACTATGTCGTAGAATTTCAGAATCTTTGATTCAATAAATAAAGGATTTGTGTGTTCTCTATATCCAACATTATGTATTATTCTAACTGATCTTTTTTGTAACACCGTTAATGAATGAAGTGTACTTTTGTAATTATTTCCCCATATTTCTGCACAATAACTCAGATATGGTAACACTAGTGAGCAGTAGAGAATATGAAGTGATTTTTTGTCTAGAACATGTTTTGCTTTATTCATTATTGACGTGTTTCTTGCTACTTTATGTTGTATATTTTTTACGTGAGATTTCCAGTTCAATTTATCATCAATCATTATACCTAGAAATTTGGTTTCATTTACTCTTTCAATTTCTATTCCGTCTATTTGTATTTGTGTTTGACTTTCTCTTCTACTGTTACCAAATAGCATTATTTTAGTTTTACTGTGATATACAAATAAATAATTTGTATAAATAAACGCATATTTGTAATTATATTTTTGAGATTTGAAAATATATACAAACAAAATGTATAAATATAAAAATGTGACATAAAAAAAAAAGAATTTGTATAAATAAACATGCATTTGTAAATATATTTTTGAGATTTGAATATAAATATGCTTGATTTTGTATTTGTATTTGTATTGAATTTGCATATGTGGATCGCCTTTTTGCTTTTGTGTCAATGAGACATTCCTCCCACAAACCAGATGCACAAATACATGTGACCTACACACTCTCCTGTACAACCAGCAGAGGGCACTGCAGCCTGATAAGTGATCAGTATCTACATTGGGACAAGGTCATTAAACGGCATTGATACAATAAAATAAGCAGCTAGCACGGTATTTCAGATTAACTGGATAATTAGCATTAGCTAATACAATGCAAACATTAGCTAGCTCAGGCCCGTTGTGCGTTCTCTCTGTAAAGACGTGGATTGTTTTTGTGCAGAGAACTCCGGGCATTTTGCATGTAATGCATATAATGCTCTGTGACCCAGACCGCTCTGGCTGCATTGTCCTCTGCTGGTTGTTCAGGGGAGTGTGTAGGTGGCATTTATTTGTGCATCTGGTTTGTGGGAGAAATGTCTCATGGACACAAACGCAAAAAAGCGATCCACATATGCAAATTCAATACAAATACAAAATCAAGCATATTTATATTCAAATCTCAAAAATATATTTACAAATACATGTTTATTTATACAAATTCTTGATTTATTTGTATGTGACATTTTCATATTTATACATTTTATTTGTATATATTTTCAAATCTCAAAAATATATTTACAAATACGCATTTATACAAATTATTTATTTTTTGTATTTGTATTTGTACATTTATTAATATATGCATATGTATTAATATCATATTGATGTATATAAGTTGATGTGAGACAATTCTACTTCCATAGGTTTTGGGTTTTGTATATGTATGTGTGTCTTACCACCATCAACGTGTGGATGGGGACTGAATGAATGATGGCTTCTCAGTTCTTACTGTAAGGTGCTTTGTGTGTCTGGAAAAGCGCCGTATAAATCATTTGTCAACTTATATTTTTATCCATTTCTGAATAGAAGAGAAAAAGATGTGGTCTATGCAGTGGTACCTAAACCAAAAAGGCCCAAGTAGGTGGGTTCTTTTCAGTCAATTCATCAAATTAATTTCGGTGTGTGCTGGTTTAATCCTCTCCTCAGAACCTGCCAAACTTTTTCCTCTTCCAGACCGTTTCTGCTGACCGCAGCAGATAAGATGGAGACTCGCAGGTGACCTTCTTTGTATGCTTTATTTTCACCTCCACTAGCATGTATAATAAACAAAAACATTGTGAACTGATAATTCATTTTAAGCAATTTTATCCTAACCTGAAATGCTAACTTGATATTTTGTACAAAAATTGCAGCCTACACAGAGTATGCATGAATCTGTCTACAATATGTATTATTTTGTATTATATTACACACCATAATGACAGTTCCATCGTCATGTTTTGAGTCATAGGGTACAGCAGGGGTGTCCAAACGTTTTCCACTGAGGGCCGCACACTGAAAAATCAAAGCTTGCGGGGGCCATTTTGATATAATTTCATTTTCAAAACCTATACAATATACACTTTTTTTTTTTTTTTTACTTTTGGGCCTCCCTCAAGTTAGGTCCTAGGGACCCAGAAGGGTTTCAGTCTTAAAAAAGGTTAAAAATAAGTAATATATATATATTATTTTTAACCTTTTATTTTTTTAATTAAAAGCTTGAATGTCTAATTCAACTTCAGGTGAAAATGTATATATATATATATATATATATATATATATATATATATATATATATATATATATATATATATATATATATATATATATATATATATATATATATATATATATACATATACATATATATATACATATATATATATATATACATATATATATATATATACATATATACATATATACACATACATATATACACATACATATATATACATACATATATATACATACATATATATACATATACATATATATATATATATATATATATATATATATATACATATATATATATATATATATATATATATATATATACAATTGTATGAGGTTTTTGTCAAAATCCTATTTGTTGGGGCAAAAATACATAATATACAATATTTTTCCCAGGTTTTTGTCAAAATCCTATTTGTTGGGGCAAAAATACATAATATACAATATTTTTCCCAAAAATATTTTCAAAGTGGAATATTTGATGTGAAGTAATTGGATCCCTAAATAGGTCAATAATTCATAGCAAAATAGATTAGATAGTTCTTGGGGATCCAAAAGTGCCCCACTCAAAAAGGTCATGCTTTTTTTTTTTGCTTGCTTTTTATTTTTTTTATTTTTACAATCAACACTTAAATCTCTCTATCAGCTTCAGATAATATATAATGTAATTAGTTTAGTATATTCATAATAACAATCAATATAATAATTAGTATTAGTATATAATTAGTATGTTGTTTTTTTTTATTGTCATATTTTCCATGTTTTTTTATTTTGTTGTATTTATGTACTTTTTGTCCTTAAATCAGTCAATAATTAATAGCAACATTGATTTTGAGTCATTATTTTTTGAGAAATATTTTTAAAAAAGTGTTATCAGATTCAACAATGCAACTTTTTCTGATTGCAATTTGCTCTTTCATTTAAAATATGTTTTAGTATTTTTAGAATGATGTGCTGTGGGCCGCAAATGGCCCCCGGGCCACACTTTGGATACCACTGGGGTACAGGAATAAACCAAAATGCAAAACAAAACAAAACTGCTCAGCTTTTGTGTAAAAGGTTTTAATGATTTTTTCAAATGAAACTTACATATTTCACCAGCACAGGAGACTTTATAACCACAGTAGAGATCAATATGAATGAAATACATAAAGAGGAATATGAACAGTCAAGTCAAAAAGAAGAATGTGACGTTACAACTTTGTTATGTAAGGATTGTTGATTTTCAGCATTAGATATTGTTTTACAAGCAAGAGCAGATCGACAATGCTTCAAAAATATTAATCTAACATTATTTTTCAAAAATATATAATTCAAATGTGATGAATACAATTCATAAATACTTATATTTTACACTTTAATAAATATGTAATAATTGTAATAAATAAAACAAAAGATACAATCCCTAAATAACCAAGTCTCACCCTTCAATAAAGATTGAATAAATGTAATATATAAAACAAAAAACAAACCATTAAATTGCCCACTCTATTAATCTTTTGAATAAACTCACTATGTCCACCTGTTTATATTTTTTTAAATGTTTAAAATTTTACAAACAGGACAAGCATAATACATTTTCAAAGATTGATTTCTAGCACCAGTGATGATGCTGGAATTTGTCTTCCAAAAGTGATGCATTAAATTAAATATGCTTTGCAATTCTAAATACATCACAAAACATCTACTTGTCTGTAAAAAGGAGCAAAAGTACATTACTTCACCACACCTTTGACTGGCCACTTGTTGCTAGGCAGAATTCAGACATCATGAAAGTAGAGGTCTTAGATCTTAGACTTACTGATTCTTCGCCTCAAACTTGACCACTTTGACGTCGGCGAAGTCAAGCTGGTCCTCCTCGACATCCGCCTGGTTGTTTAAAAACGACGTTAACGTAGCCCGAGTTGCTCTGTAGAAAAAGTGTTTAAAAGTGAAGGAATAGACAAAGAACCTTAAAATAAGCCGCGGGACATCAACTCACCTCTTTCTCCTCATTTGTCGCAATGATGGGGACGGTGTCGTCATCGTCTTGTCCCGGATTTGTTGTATACCTGCCTTTGGTTTTCCTGTTAACACAAACATGTGAACAATACAAATAATTTTTAGACTTGTTATATTGACTCAAATCTAAAGCATGTATTAAATTGATATTGCATTTGGATCATTCCAGATGCATGAATGTGCTAAAATAAGTTAGTCTGTAGATTGCGATTCTATTTTGCAGAAAAGTGTTACAGATTATAGATGTGTGCTGTTATAGTTCAACTACATCGCACAGAGTTTGTAGAGCACAATAACATCAATGTGGACGGCACATAATGCCTGCAGTACACGAAAAAACCTCATTTAAATAAGGCGATCTGCACCACTTTTCAATTGCAGTCTTAGTAGATCACACGCAACACACCCACTTAGTTGCAAACTATAATTTATAGTTTGCACACGCTGTTTAGCGTTTTGGATCTTAGTAGATCAGGCTCTAGTGTAGACATGCATGGGTACTGTAGGTCACAACCAAAACAACAGAACTTTCCTCCAGAAGGTCTTATCTTTGTCCATGTGATGTCAGATGAAACAAAAATTTAGCTGTTTGGCCACAATACCCAGCAATATGTTTGGAGGAGAAAAGGTGAGGAACACCAGGCCTACCGTCAAGCATGGTGGTGGTAGTATTATGCTCTGTGCCTGTTTTGCTGCCAATGGAAATGGTGCTTTACGGAGCGTAAATGAGACAATGAAAAAGGAGGATTACCCCCAAATTCTTCAGGACAACCTAAAATCATCAGCCCGGAGGTTGGGTCTTGGGTGCAGTTGGGTGTTCAAACAGGACAATGACCCCAAACACACGTCAAATGTGGTAAAGGAATGGCTATATCAGGCTAGAATTAAGGTTTTAGAATGGCCTTCCCAAAGTCCTCACTACTAAACATGTGGACAATGCTGAAGAAACAAGTCCATGTCAGAAATCCAACAAATTTAGCTGATCTGCACCAATTTTGTCAAGAGGAGTGGTCAAAAATTCAACCAGAAGCTTGTGGATGGCTACCAAAAGCGCCTTATTGCAGTGAAACTTGCCAAGGGACATGTAACCAAATTGTAACATTGCTGTATGTATACTTTTGACCCTGCAGATTTGGTCACATTTTCAGTAAACTCATAATAAATTCATAAAAGAACCAAACTTCATGAATGTTTTTTGTGACCAACAAGTATGTGCTCCAATCACAAAAAAACAAGAGTTGTAGAAATTATTGGAAACTCAAGACAGCCAAGACATTATGTTCTTTACAAGTGTATGTCAACTTTTGACCACGACTGTATGTATTCATATACACAGTATTTGTATATATACATATATATGAATGTGGATCTGAGCCGAGGATGTCGTTGTGGCTTGTGCAGCCCTTTGAAACATTTGTGATTAAGGGCTAAATAATTAAACTTTGACTGACTGACTTGTGCCAGATTCACGTTACAGGCTTTAAGGTCCTGGGCTATTACATCCAGCCAGCGGGTGCGGGGTGCACCGCTGGGCCGTCTTCAGCCAGCTTGCTGGGGATTGAAAGCTAGGATGGTACTAACTAGTTGGATGTTCCACGGGCAGGCGGATGATGTGGCCATACCAGCGTACCCGCCTCATTGCTGCGAGACGGAATGCTGGGAGCTGTTGGACCTGGTCTCTCAAAGTCTGGTTTGTGTAGTGCTAGCCCTATGTGATGCCTTCAACTCTCCTGAGGGACCTGGTATCAAAACCACCAAGCCTGGCCGCCAGGGTGGTGTTCAGCGACCATGTTGCCGTACAGGAGAACGGCGATGACAGAAGCATTGTAGACTTTAAGCTTAGTCTCCTGTGATATGTGCCGGTGTTGCCACAATGGTCTCCAGAGGGACTGCATGACAGAGACTGCCAAGGCACGGCATCTGTCAGTCCCAAGTTTAGGTCACCGTTGTTTGACATTGTCGAGCCCAGGTATTCAAAAGTGGAGACAAAGTGGACAGGGGTCCCACCAAAAAAGAGGGGGTGATGGATCAGGTCCTACACCTACATGCATAAGCTCTGTCTTAGGCTAACTTATGTACAGGCCTAACTTTCTCGTTGAACACACTCGTAGAGCTGGTCAGCAGTCTCACTGAACAGGGTTGTGTCATCAGCATGTTCTAGGTCCTTGAGGGTGTAGTTACCAAGTGGCACCCCAGGGATCCGTTAGCAGACACGTGACATCAAGCGGTCGATGACGCAATTAAAGAGTTCAGGAGCCGCAACACAGCCCTGCCATACCTTGCTGTTTATGGGGAACCACTCGGCATACTTGCCAACCTTGAGACCTCCGATTTCGGGAGATGGGGTGGGGGAGTGGGAGCGTGGTTGGGGGCGTGGTTAAGAGGGGAGGAGTATATTTACAGCTAGATTTCACCAAGTCAAGTATTTCATATATATATATATATACAGGTAAAAGCCAGTAAATTAGAATATTTTGAAAAACTTGATTTATTTCAGTAATTGCATTCAAAAGGTGTAACTTGTACATTATATTTATTCATTGCACACAGACTGATGCATTCAAATGTTTATTTCATTTAATTTTGATGATTTGAAGTGGCAACAAATGAAAATCCAAAATTCCGTGTGTCACAAAATTAGAATATTACTTAAGGCTAATACAAAAAAGGGATTTTTAGAAATGTTGGCCAACTGAAAAGTATGAAAATGAAAAATATGAGCATGTCCAATACTCAATACTTGGTTGGAGCTCCTTTTGCCTCAATTACTGCGTTAATGCGGCGTGGCATGGAGTCGATGAGTTTCTGGCACTGCTCAGGTGTTATGAGAGCCCAGGTTGCTCTGATAGTGGCCTTCAACTCTTCTGCGTTTTTGGGTCTGGCATTCTGCATCTTCCTTTTCACAATACCCCACAGATTTTCTATGGGGCTAAGGTCAGGGGAGTTGGCGGGCCAATTTAGAACAGAAATACCATGGTCCGTAAACCAGGCACGGGTAGATTTTGCGCTGTGTGCAGGCGCCAAGTCCTGTTGGAACTTGAAATCTCCATCTCCATAGAGCAGGTCAGCAGCATGAAGTGCTCTAAAACTTGCTGGTAGACGGCTGCGTTGACCCTGGATCTCAGGAAACAGAGTGGACCGACTCGGGCCAGAGTGGACTCTCGGGCCTTTTCTCTCAGAGATGTGATCGATGGTGAAACGGTTGTGCATGAATCTGGCTTGTTGTTGGCGGCGTCCGCTTCTGGTTGTGGGTAAAGCGCGGGTGAGTAGGATGCAGGTGAAGAGTTTGCCGGGGATGGAAAGGAGGGTGAGGCCTCTGTGGTTGCTGCAGGTCAACTATCTCCCTTGTATGCATGAATCCGTTTACATTGTTGACAGATTCATGCATACTTGCTTAGCTTTTGGGTAAAAGGTTTGAATGATTTTCTGATGAAACTTACATATTTCACCAGCATGTGCTCCTAAACAGAAGACTTAAGCCACAGTGGAGATGAATATAAATGAAATACACAGGAATATGAAAACATCCATCCATTTTCTACCGCTTGTCTCTTTCGGGGGTGCTGGAGCTTATCGCTGCATTCGGGCGGAAGGCGGCGTACACCCTGGACAAGTCGCCACCTCATCACAGGGCTTAACACAGACAGACAGACAGCATTCACACTCACATTCACAAACTAGGGCCAATTTAGTGTTGCCAATCAACCTATCCCCAGGTGCATGTCTTTGGAGGTGGGAGGAAGCCGGAGTACCCGGAGGAAACCCACGCAGTCAACATGCAAACTCCACACAGAAAGATCCCGAGCCCGGTATTGAACTTAGGACCTTCGTATTGTGAGGCACATGCACTAACTCCTGTGCCACCATGCTGCCCGAATATGAATACAATCAAGTCAAAAAGAAGAATGTAGCGTTACAACTTTGTATTGTAAGGATTGTTGATTTGCAGCATTAGAGGTTGTTTCCCAAACAGACTCGGAACAAGAACAGACAACAATGCTTCAAAAATTTAAATTTTAGCATTTTTCCAAAATGTGCAATTACAATCCATATTAATCTCACGCTTCAATAAAGATTGAATAAATGTAATAAATAAAACAAAATACGATCCATAAATAAATCTCCCACTCCATTAATCTTTTGAATAAACTTACTATGTTCACCTGTTTATAAAGTATTTGTCATGACTTGGTCCTGGGAGTTTGCTTTTCCGGAATGCAACGGAAAGTTGGCTCGGGCGAGACGGGAATGTGAGTACCGTATTTTCCGCACTATAAGGCGCACCTAAAAACCACAATTTTTCTCAAAAGCTGACAGTGCGCCTAATAACCCGGTGCGCTTTATTACGATTCATTTTCATAAAGTTTCGGTCTCGCAACTTCGGTAAACAGCCGCCATCTTTTTTCCCGGTAGAACAGGAAGCGCTTCTTCTTCTACGCAAGCAACCGCCAAGGAAAGCACCCGCCCCCATAGAACAGGAAGCGCTTCACCCGCCCCCATAGAAAAGGAAGCGCTTCACCCGCCCCCGGAAGAAGAAGAAAAAACGCGCGGATATCACCGTACGTTTCATTTCCTGTTTACATCTGTAAAGACCACAAAATGGCTCCTAATAAGCGATCCGGTTCATAAAAAGACGCAATCTCTCCATCCGCACACGGATTACTACCGTATTTCACAGCAACTGATATTCCTGTGAACCGCACTGTGGAACGGGAGCACGTACGGTGAATATTCGCACCACAGGGAATGAAGTCATCCTTCACTGTGGTTCTAGCTTGCCATGCTAACTTCCACTCATGGTGATATTCAAAAGGAAGACCTTGCCAAAAGAGACCTTTCCAGCCGGCGTCATCATAAAAGCTAACTCGAAGGGATGGATGGATGAAGAAAAGATGAGCGAGTGGTTAAGGGAAGTTTACGCGAAGAGGCCGGGTGGCTTTTTTCACACAGCTCCGAAGGCGAACACACCTTCACTAAGACGGGCAGACAGCCTCGGACGACATACGCCAACATTTGCCAGTGGATCGTAAATGCTTGGGCAGATATTTCGGTCACAACTGTGGTCCGAGCTTTCCGGAAGGCAGGATTCACAGAACAACAGCGACACTGACTCCCGATGACTTCTACGAGACGGAACCGGCCATTTTGGATCCCGTATTCGCCCAACTTTTCAATTCGGACACCGAAGACGAAGAATTCGAAGGATTTACGAATGAAGAATAACTTCAGAAGGTGAGTGCTATGTTTATTTTGTGTGTTGTGACATTAACGTTAAAGCAACATTATGTTGCTATTGTTCTACACCATTTTGAATTTTACTATGTTTGTGATTGCACATTTGCGTACATTTTGGGACAGAGTTGTTAGAACGCTGGTTTTCAATATATTATTAAAGTTTGACTGAACTATCTGACTGTTTTTTTGACATTCACTTTAGCGCAGCGTTTTTTTGACATTCACTTTAGCGCAGCGTAGGCGCGGCTTTTAGTCCGGGGCGGCTTATTGGTGGACAAAATTATGAAATATGTAATTCATAGAAGGTGCGGCTAATAATCCGGTGCGCCTTATAGTGCGGAAAATACGGTACATGATTTATTTAATATATCAAAAAAAAGTACAAACGAAAAGCGCGCACAGTGGCGGAGAACAAACTATGAAACCAAAAAGACTATAAACATGGAACAAAAACTTACTTTGGCATGGACTAAAAGGAGCAGCATGAACGATGGACATGAAATCAAGTGTCAGAAATGTGCGGAGCATAATTGTGGGATGTCACCAGAAAGACAAACTGAAAACAATGAACTTAAATACTACAGACATGATTAACGAAAACAGGTGCGTGACTCAAAACGTGAAACAGGTGCTTGACGTGACAGGTGAAAACTAATGGGTTGCTATGGTGACAAACAAGAGTGCACAATGAGTCCAAACGTGGAACAGGTGAAACTAATGGGTAACTATGGAAACAAGACAAGGGAGTGAAAAGCCAGAAACTAAAGAGTCCAATAACTAAACAAAACAAAACATGACATGACTAAAACAAAACATGATTACACAGACATGACAGTATTTTTGAAATGTTATCAACATTTTACCAACAGGACAAGCATAATACATTTTCAAAGATTGTTTTCTAGCACCAGTGATGATGCTGGAATTTGTCTTCCAAAAGTGATGCCTTAAATTAAATATGCTTTGCAATTCTAAATAATTAGGAAATGCCAGTCATTCAAAAGGATGATTTTTTTTTCCACAAACATTACAGTCAGACGTCATGAAGGAGGTCTTAGATGTCAACTTACTGATTTTTCGCCTCAAACTTGACCACGTTGACTTCGGCGATGTCAAGCTGGTCCTCCTCGACATCTGCCTGGTTGTTGAAAACGATGTTAACATAGCCCGAGTTGCTCTGTAGAAAAAGTGTTTAAAATTAGAAGAATAGACAATGAACCTTAAAATAAGCTACAGGACATCAACTCACCTCTTTCTCCTCATTTGTCGCAATGATGGAGACGGCGTCGTCATCGTCTTGTCCCGGATTTTTTGTATACCTGCCTTTGGTTTTCCTGTATCAACACAAACATGTGAACAATACAAACATTTTGGGGACTTTTTATACTCTCAAATGTGAAGTTTGTCGATCGGGAATGGTTACCAATCGGTTTTTAATTCATGTAAAATCAAACAATGCTATAAGTCGATACTGTTGTTGCATGCTAGGTCACGTCCGGTTGCAAGCACTCAGGCAGCCATTCTATGCCAACAAAGCAAGCATTTTGTTTAATCCTCTTGGCCCCCTTGGGAGCATAGGGCATCTACCATGGATCTCCACCTCGCTATGGTCTTTGCTTCTTGCCAGGAGGTCCCCATCTTGGTCAGTTCAACAAGAGTGGACAGCCTCCAGTTGGATTTTGGTCTCCCTGGCTTCCTCTTGCCTTGAGGATTATAGTCCAGGGCTTGTCTTGCTATGTTTCTCGGATCCTTCCTAAGTGTATGGCCGACCCATCCCCACTTTCTGCTTTTGATTTCATTTTGAATTTGCTCTTGGTTCATGCCTCTCCACAGGTCTACATTTGATATCTTGTTGGGCCACCAAATCCTCAGTATGTACCTGAGACGGTTGTTAATAAATACTTGTAGTTTATTAATGACTGATTTGGTGGTTTTCCAGGTTTCACAGCCATAAAGAAGGATATATTTTACATTTGTATTAAAGATTCTGATTTTGGTGTTTCTAGAGGAAGAGAGCCATAGAGGTCGGAGAGTTCTAAAGGCATGTCTTGCTTTGCTGATACGCAGATCGACATCTTTATCAGCTCCTCCATCTGTGCTGATGTTGCTTCCCAGGTAGACAAACTCGACCACATCTTCCAGGGGGTGCTCCTCGATTGTGATAGGTTGATAGGATTTGGTGTTGAGCCTCATGACCTTGGTCTTCCCAGTGTTTATCCTGAGGCCTATCTGTTTACTGTGTTCATGCAATCTGGTGGTCTTGCGTTGGATGTGTGTGTCTTCCTGGGATCAGAGCCAGGTCAACAGCGAAATCAAGGTCTTCTAGTTGTTCAAAAGGGTTCCACTGTAATCCTGTCCGCTGGCCATCCACTGACATTTTCATTGTCCAGTCGATGGCGATAAGGAAGAGGAGGGGTGACAGTAGACAGCCTTGCCGTACTCCTGTTTTTATAAAGGAGGGTGTCCGAGAGCTTACCATTTGAGATGACTTGACCTGTAAATCCATCATACATGCAATTGATGATGTTGACCATGGAATTCCATGATGTTGGAGCAGTTTCCATAGGATGTTTCTGTCTAGACTGCCAAAAGCCTTTTTGAAGTCGACAAAGTTTACAAATAGCGATGACTGCCGTTCGATGCACTGTTCGACAATTATTCTGAGTGATGCAATGTGATCTGTACAGGAGTTGTGTTTCCGGAAACCTGCTTGTTCCTTCCTGAAAATCTTGTCTACTGGTTCTTGTATTCTGTCCAGGATAATTCGGCAGAGGATTTTGCTGGGGACTTAGAGCGTGATGCCTCTCCAGTTCTTACATTCGCTGAGGTTTCCTTTCTTCGGAACTGTGACAATTAAACCCTCCTTCCAATCATTGGGAATCTCCTCTTTTTCCCAGATGTCATTTAGAAGCCCATGGAGGATATCAGTGGTGGCATTGATGTCTGCTTTCAGTACATCAGGTGGGATGTTATCCTTCCCTGGTGCCCTGCCCAGCTTCAGTTTTTTACGGGCTCACTTTATTTCCTCCTTTGTTATCCTACCACAGTTGATGTTTAGGTTTTTTCCTGCTTCCTCAATGACTGGTGTAGTGTCTGGGGGGAGTCTATTCAGGACCTCTTCAAAGTGTTCCTTATAGCGCTCTAATTGCTGGGACTCTTTGGTGAGAAGGTTTCCCTGCTTGTCCCTGAAAGGGCGGCTTGCGGTCCGTTTTTTCCCCAGACAGCTGACGGGTTGGCGAGCTGTGCGTCTCGTCATTTCTTGTTCCCTTGCTTCTCGGACTGCCCTTTTGGATTCTCGACCTCCCGCTTGGACACAGACCTTCTACACCCCGCTTAGCCCCTGACTATCTGCCTGCCCACGGACGGCCTTCATTCCTTGTCCCTCCTCTCGTTCAACATTACGGTAACACACTACAGCTAATCACACACACAGCCTCACGCACACACACACACACACACCTTGGATCTAGTCACACTTCATTTCCCCTCGTTTAATTAATAGTATTGCTGGGTTATATTATTTATGGTTTATTATTATATATATTGTAATTTATATAACAAATCATACTGCTTTAATACTACACCCTTGTGTCTGTGCCGTCTACTCCTTCCGTACGTAACACTTTGAATTCAATTGTCACCGTTTGCTGCCACCTGGTGGTTTGTATTTTTGTGTAATTTATCTTCTTTATTTGAATTCTTACTGCATTTTTTTTTCTCCCTTCCCCCAGAGTTCCTGTGTTTTCCTCGTGGGCAGAGTTGCGAGACGTGCACAACTGCTTCCAATTTGCCCTCACTCGATACCACGCCTTGGCTCCTTCATACCAGATGTCTTCGTTATGCTATCTTGGCCATTCTATTGCCATCCAGCTTAGAGTTTTTGTAGGTTGCACGTCTTGTATAGTTTTGTGTTTGTGAGTACACCAGTTGATCTGCCGTCGACTTGACAATTAGAAAAACGGTTTTATTTACCACCTTTCTGCATCCTTGGATTCCTTTCAACAGTATTGAACAGCATGGTGACAACAATCAAGTCAAAAAGAAGAATGTAGCGTTACACCTTTGTTATGTAAGGATTGTTGATTTGCAGCATTAGAGGTTGTTTTCCCAGCAAACCAACAACGCTTAAAAAAAAATACCAATCCAAACTTATTTTTCAAAAACTTATAAATAAAATATAATACAATCCATAAATAATTAAATCTCACATTTTAATAAAAAATTGGAATAAATGTAATAAACTACGATCAATAAATAAATCTTTCACTTTATTCATCTTTTGAATAAACTCACTATGTCCACCTGTTTATAAAGGTATTTTTGAAATGTTATCTAAATATTAAAAATAAGACAAGCATAACACATTTTCAAAGATTGTTTTCTAGCACAAGTGATGATGCTGGAATTAGTCTTCCAAAAGTGATGCCATCCATCCATCCATCTTCTTCCGCTTATGATGCATTTAATTAAATATACTTTGCAATTCTAAATACATCACAAAGCGTCTACTTGTCTGTAAAAATGAGCAAAAGTACATTAGAACTATTTTTAATGGCCGCCACACCTTTGATTGGCCATTTGGGCGGTATAGCTCGGTTGGTAGAGCGGCCGTGCCAGCAACTTGAGGGTTGCAGGTTCGATCCCTGCTTCCGCCATCCTAGTCACTGCCGTTGTGTCCTTGGGCAAGACACTTTACCCACCTGCTCCCAGTGCCACCCACACTGGTTTAAATGTAACTTAGATATTGGGTTTCACAATGTAAAGCGCTTTGAGTCACTTGAGAAAAAGCGCTATATAAATTTAATTCACTTCACTTGTTGCTAGGCAGATTTCACAAACTTTGATCTTATTGTCTCATTTGCCAATTAGGAAATGCCAGTCATTCAAAAGGATCTTTTTTTTTTCACAAACATTTGAGTCAGACATCATGAAAGTAGAGGTCTTAGATCTCAACTTACTGATTCTTCGCCTCAAACTTGACCACGTTGACGTCGGCGAAGTCAACCTGGTCCTCTTCGATATCCGCCTGCTTGTTGAAAACGACGTTAACGTAGCCCGAGTCGCGCTGCAGAAAAAGGGTTTAAAAGTGAAGGAATAGACAATGAACTTTCAAATAAGCTGCAGGACATCAACTCACCTCTTTCTCCTCATTTGTCGCAATGATGGGTGCGGTGTCGTCATCTTCTTGTCCCGGATTTGTTACATACCTGCCTTTGGTTTTCCTGTTATTGACACAAACATGAAAAAATACAAATCATTTTTAGATGTTTTAGACCAGGGGTGTCAAACTCAAATGCAGAGTGGGCCAAAATTTAAAACTGAACAAAACCGCGGGCCAAGGTTGAAAAAATTAACCTTTTAATAGGGACCCAAACAAGTTTTGCATTAAATATTGAACAAGCAAGGATTATCTAACTTTATAGTGACATGCAAAATCGAGTTTCAAATAACAATTAAAAAATATCAATGGCATATCAAATCCAATTTAAATAAAAATTGAATGCCTCTTTTATTTTTTAAACTGCTCAGTTTGCAACACACTGATCTAATCTGATGTGCCCAAGCCAGATACCTGGCATCTTTTCTTGGATGCTAGTTCATTAATGTCGGGGCTCAGGCTTTAAGCTGAGGCAACCTTCATTATCGAACGAAGTTGTTCATCAGTCCTTATATCTCGTATTCCACCCGGACCACAGTCTCGGGGGCGTGCCTTAAAAGCACTGCGTTTAACGTCCTCTACGAGCTGTCGTCACACGTCCGCTTTTCATCCATTCTAACAACGTGCCGGCCCAGTCACAAGATATGTGCTGCTTCTGTACGCACACACACGGAATGCAATGCATACTTGATCAAGAGCGATACAGGTTACACTGAGGGTGGCCGAATTAACACAGTTAGAAATATGCGTCACACTGTGAATCCACACCAAACAAGAATGACAAACGCATTTCGGGAGAACATCCGCACCGTAACACAACATAAACACAACAGTACAAATACCCAGAACCCTTTGCAGCACTAACTCTTCCGGGACGCTACAAAATACACCCACCGCTACCACCACACACAGGAGGAAGGGCAAGTGGCCTGAAACGAGAGGAGGGTTAGACCTTCCCCACAAAACAGGAAGTTCGCCAGACAACCCCAAAACAGGACTTCCCTCACCGCGGTGTGACAGAATGTGCTGAGGTGGTATGATGGTCCCGCCTCCAGAACACTTTGTTGTCTGTAGATTGCGACACTATTTTGCAGAAAAGTGTTACAGATTATAGATGTGTGCTGCTTTAGTCCAACTACATCGCACAGTTTGGAGAGCACAATAACATCAATGTGGACGGCACATAATGCCAGTAGTACACGCAAAAAACGCATTTAAAAAAGGCGATCTGCACCACTTTTCAGTTGTACAAGCAGTCTTAGTAAATCACACTGAACACGCCCACTTGCAACCTATGCAATTTATAGTTTGCAAACGCTGTTTAGTATGTAATTTAGACCTTAGTAGATCAAGCCCTAAGTGCAGGGGTAGGGAACCTATGGCTCTCGAGCCAGATGTGGCTCTTTTGATGACTGCATCTGGCTCTCAGATAAATCTTAGCTGACATTGCTTAACACGATAAGTAATGATTAATTCCGCTGGTAATCACGGTGTTAAAAATAACGTTCAAAATATAAAACATTCTCATGCAATTTAACCTATCCCATCCGTTTTCTACCGCACCTGTTTAAGAAGTCGCATTAATAGTAAGAAGTATTTTATTTATTATTGGTTAGTTTCAGAATAACAATGTTTTTAAAAAGAATAAGAGACTTATTACAATCTAAAAATGTTGGTCTTACTTAAAAATGCACGCATTTAGTTGTATTCAGTGTTAAAACATTATATGGCTCTCACGGAAATACACTTTCAAATATTTGGCTTTCATGGCTCTCTCTGCCTTAGTACATGGGTATGGTAAGTTACAACCAAGACCAAAGAGGCGGGCCAGTATTGTTGGGTTGGGTTGGGTTGGGTTGTACTTGTATAGCGCTTTTCTACCTTCAAGGTACTCAAAGCGCTTTGACACTACTTCCACATTTACCCATTCACACACACATTCACACACTGATTGGAGAGTTCTGTCAGTACGATTCCATATCGGTCAAGGAGCATAAAATGCCATGCCACAGCAGTGTGAGACCAGGCTCTGTTTGGTTTCTTCTCAACACCGCATATCACGACCGTTATCCCACAGCAGTTTGTGACCAGGCTTTTGTTGTTGTGTATGGTTCTTCCACACGCGACCACCAAAGACTCCTGATTGTGGAAAGAACCAACTGTCTATGCGCGCGTTTGTCACGAGCAAAGCAACATTGGAAGGCAGACAGCAACGCTGTCCTCTGCCTACCGGAGATACGATGTGTCTTACCTGCAAATGTGCAAAATCAGCAGCAGACTCAAGAACAGCATGGCTAACACTCCCACGGGGGAACCGACCAGAACCCACAGACTGTACCGAGCTGAAAAGTCGAAAAGACGTGCATGAGAAAAGGTTGAAAAGGATCATTATGTAAGAAATACAAGAGCAGCAAAGACCGTTTTCCATGCGAGGGGAGGACATGTTGAAGGCCAAACTGTCCAAGCCTAGAGGGTTGACGCTGAAACAGACCAGCGACAAGGCATCTCGGTCTTGGTCCGGAAGCTTGAGGGTGACAACGCTGGTCCTTGTCACGCCCCCGAGGGTCACATTCGTGATGGCAGATTGATTGACAGGCACCCCGGATAACTCCCAACGCAGCAAAGGGGTCGTCACATCCGTGATGGCAGATTGATTGACAGGCACCCCGGATAACTCCCAACGCAGCAAAGGGGGCGGGTTGGCCCGGCTGTCACAGGAGCATCGTGTCTGGGATGAGACGTCTTCGCAGTGGGACGAGGCCAGGATCTCTGGCCGGACTGAGGAGCGGCAGTGGTTTGAACGTGCGAGAACATTACAAACGACATGAAACGTGTATAAAGATAGGCTCACATGTGACATTGATGTTGAGAGGCTCAGAGACGTCAAGGCCGTGAACGTTGACAGTTTGACAGTAGAAGTCTTCCTGTGAACGTTTGCTCACGTTGAAGGAGATCACCTCTCCCTGGCCCATCACCTCACGCTCCCCCGCAGCCACTCTGTACCACGTGAAGTTGGCCACTGCTGGATTGGCCACGCTCGTGCACCTTAAAGTCACAGCGCTGCCGTCTGTGACCGGGCCGGACGGATACACCGCCACCGAAGTGTTTCTAGGAGGATCTGAAAGAAAGGTACCTGTTAGAGCTCAGTGAACACCTTACAAAATACTTTTTCATCTGCGTAATTGGGGGTTGATATTGGTAAATAATTCAACCCTCAATTGTAAACTACATGTTTGTATAAATTTAATATCTTAATTGTTATATTGTATATGATCAGTGTCAGAGCTTGGTTCACATTGCCGGCAGTAAGTCGGACACGTTTCCGGTGAGGGTTGGACTCCGCCAAGGCTGCCCTTTGTCACCGATTCTGTTCATAACTTTTATGGACAGAATTTCTAGGCGCAGTCAAGGCGTTGAGGGGATCCGGTTTGGTGGCTGCAGGATTAGGTCTCTGCTTTTTGCAGATGATTTGGTCCTGATGGCTTCATCTGGCCAGGATCTTCAGCTCTCACTGGATCGGTTCGCAGCTGAGTGTGAAGCGACTGGGATGAGAATCAGCACCTCCAAGTCCGAGTCCATGGTTCTCGCCCGGAAAAGGGTGGAGTGCCATCTCCGGGTTGGGGAGGAGATCTTGCCCCAAGTGGAGGAGTTCAAGTACCTCGGAGTCTTGTTCACGAGTGAGGGAAGAGTGGATCGTGAGATCGACAGGCGGATCGGTGCGGCGTCTTCAGTAATGCGGACGCTGTATCGATCCGTTGTGGTGAAGAAGGAGCTGAGCCGGAAGGCAAAGCTCTCAATTTACCGGTCGATCTACGTTCCCATCCTCACCTATGGTCATGAGCCATAGGTGAGGTCATGGGTTATGACCGAAAAGACAAGATCACGGGTACAAGCGGCCGAAATGAGTTTCCTCCGCCGGGTGGCGGGGCTCTCCCTTAGAGATAGGGTGAGAAGCTCTGTCATCCGGGGGGAGCTCAAAGTAAAGCCGCTGCTCCTCCACATCGAGAGGAGCCAGATGAGGTGGTTCGGGCATCTGGTCAGGATGCCACCCGAGCGCCTCCCTAAGGAGGTGTTTAGGGCATGTCCGACCGGTAGGAGACCACGAGGAAGACCCAGGACACGTTGGGAAGACTATGTCTCCTGGCTGGCCTGGGAACGCCTCGGGATCCCCCGGGAGGAGCTGGACGAAGTGGCTGGGGAGAGGGAAGTCTGGGCTTCCCTGCTTAGGCTGCTGCCCCCGCGACCCGACCTCGGATAAGCGGAAGAAGATGGATGGATGGATGGTTATATTGTATAGTGCAGTTCATAAGTATAAGTAAATATTGTACAATCTTTTGCGAACACATCGCACATCTATTGTGAAACATGAAGTCATGGGAAATAGCAATTCTGAACGTTTGGTAATAAGCGGGCCAGAAACTTTTTTGTTATGCATCCATTTTCTACCGCTTATCCCGTTCTGTATTATTTAGTTTTTAAATTTCATTATAGCTGGGTTGCAATCACGTGACCTGGAGGCACGTCCGACCCATTAGGCTACTGTTTATTTACCTGAAACCGTGCAGATTTTGAAAGGTTTAGAGGCAAATATAAAAGCGATCATGAAAAAAATATTAAAAATGGGATGGAGTGGATTTTTACACTCTAAAAGGCTTAAAAAATCATCACCAAGACGTTAATGCTCGCTACGACCTCACTTCATTTGACACATATTTAGAGAAGCTTGGTCTTTACATCAGAGGGGTCCACTAATTAAACATTAATCTGTAAGACAAAATTGGATGTATTCGTGCATCGCTAAGTAACGTATTTGATTGACATACCGAGTGGCGTGCTGATAAGTTTGTTTGCAGTTGATTGCAGTTGAAGACCAGCATTTTCCCAGTAGAGGTGGGATGCAGGGGATTTATTGCCACATCTACCATTAGTCTGTTGAGAAAAATGGGGGTGAAGGGATGCTCCCTCCAACAGGCTATCAAGTCCATGTCAAGTGCTGCCGAAAAAGCCAGCAACTGGCTCTGGATAAAGCGCAAGGACCCCAACTGGGCAGTAAAATAAGAGACAATGGTATGCGGTCAGGCTTAGGCCTGACTCAGGGAAAAGGACGACCCTGCCATGCAGAGTCCGACAGGATATGGAGGGTATGGCTTGGAGGGGGGTGTACCTGGGACACTAGGTACACTGTTGAGCCCTCTGGAGACGTCGTGGGCTTCAATCAACGAAACGTCGATGAAGCAGGGTGCCCACCCGAAGACCCCAATGACATACTTACCCTCCCTTTCACCACTCCACACCGACTGCTACCGTCAAGATTGTTCCTACTTACCAAAGGGATTGAAACATCTAGTTCTATTTGCTTTACTGCTACAAATATTAGTCTTATCTACAATTCATGTCTGCAGTTGTTTTTATACTGTGAAGTTCATATTTTGTCTCATTTAGCTATAGATGTCCCTGTTGGTAGGTGTGTAGGTCTTTATTGTCATTGCGCAAGGACAACGAAACTTTGTTTAAAGCACAAACTTATTCAAGATTAGACAAACAGAGTTACAGAACAGGAACACTGATGGGTCGCCACAAGGCGCTTCGTAAAATATGGGAAAAAGGTCAACGCTGGGTGAGGATGAGTAAAAAAAAATACAATTTAGACTGGGCTCCTAAGGGGGCCCAGTCTGGAGTGGGAAAAAAAACTCCAAAGCAAAGCACATACACAGTACATATTACAACATACAACTCGAGACTTGCAATACGCGTCAAGGTCGTTGGATAGGGGGTGACGGGAGTTTGTTGTGTCTTTGCTGCACTGTCCTTCAGGAAAGATTTGGAGAGCAGTGCAAAAAGAGGCAACAAGAAAGTTAAGACAAGACAAAGAAGCAAGCAGGAGGGGTAAGGCAGAGGAAAGGGGAGCGTCCGCCCTCGATGAGGGCCAGTGAGAAAAAGCAATGTTAGCTAGCGATATCAAGATATAGTACTTTGTAGTTTATTAATACTATTAAGAATATTTTATTCTTGCTAACAAATAACACCAAAGACGTTATAATGTGGTCATCCATGTCGAGCACAACTAACAACTTTATGTTATGAAAATGGACAATGAAAATACGGTGGATTGGAGCAACAAACACAATATTTGTTACTCGGACTTAACGTGACGTTAGCTTATTTGCACAAGCAGGTCTTCTAGTTATATTTAGGCATAGCAACCACAAAAGATCACAAACTAATGCCATCTCTTGTCCTTTTCTTACATTCAGTTCTGCTCTCAAAACACTACTTATTTAGTAATGAATAAACCCGATTGCACCACAGAAAGTTTCTCAAACAAATCAAATGTTCAAACAAACATTTTACAAAGCGACCACTGCAGACACGAGCATGTTCGATTGTATTCCACAAGATTATGAAAGTGATATTTTTAAGGTACAGGTACTGTTCCCTTATCGGGGTCTTTCATGATGAGGACTGTCCCAACTTTTGAGTTAGCTACTCTGGGTGTGTCTCTAATGTTAGCACTAGTTAATTTATACTGCCAGTCGTTCATGGAGTGGAGTTAGCTTGTGAAGCTAGTACGCTTGATTCATGGTCACGGCTCTGGTGCTGCTTGGATATCTGCCAGTGTTGGTCATCTCATCTTAAAAAAGTATTTAGTTATAATTCTCTTACCATCCTGGTAATGTTAAACAGTTCCAGACACTCCAGTATCCGGATGTGTGGCATTGAGTCCTAGGCTTTCTTGTAGTCAATCCAGGCGGTGCACATTGGTGTGCCTGACCATTTGAACTGTCGTGCTTGGACCCCCTGGTGTTATTGCCAATGCTCTTCTGTGCACCGATCATGTATTGATCCATATGCCTACTCACTTTGGCTACTATTATGCCCGATAGGAGTTTCCATGTGGTGCTGAGGCAGGTGATACAAAAGGTTGGTATTTTGATGGTACTGTTTCCTTATCGGGGTCTTTCATGATGAGGACTGTCCCAACTTTTGAGTTAGCTACTCTGGGTGTGTCTCTAATGTTAGCAACTAGTTAATTTATACTGCCAGTCATTCATGGAGTGGAGTTAGCTTGTGAAGCTAGTTCGCTTGATTCATGGTCACGGCTCTGGTGCTGCTTGGATATCTGCCAGTGTTGGTCATCTCACCTTAAAAAAGTATTTAGTTTTAATTCTCTTACCATCCTGGTAATGTTAAACAGTTCTAGACACTCCAGTGAGTCCTAGGCTTTCTTGTCAATCCAGGCAGTGCACATTTGTGCATCTGACCGTTCTCTGGAGTGATGAATCACGCTTTTCCATCTGGCAATCTAATGGACGAGTCTGGGTTTGGAGGTTGCCAGGAGAACGGTACATTTTGGACTGCATTGTGCCGAGTGTGAAATTTGGTGGAGGAGGAATTATGATGCGGGGTTGTTTTTCAGGAGTTGGGCTGAAAATTAACGCCTTTAGTAACGCCGTTATACTTTACCTGTTGGTAGAGACACACGGGTCTTACTCTTGGAGGTTGCTGTGCTCTGCCTGTAAGTCTGCCAGCCAATGGGCGTTGGTGTTGTGTGATGCCTCTTTCTTCTAGTGAGTTTATGAGTTGTTGAGAACATCATGTTTATTTTCCTGGCCTCTACTTCTCTTGTGTACCTCTTCAAAGCTGAGTCTTTGATTGGCAGTCTCAAAGCCATAGCTGTGGACAGCTTGCTAAGGCACTTTTCGGCTACTTACTCTATGTTCTATTAGATTTGTCATTTTATTTGATCTATTGAAAATCCCTCTATTTTCGTATGTAGTCACTTTTAGCTGGTTTGAAAATAATGTGTGATGTCACTTTTCACTTACATTCAACGTCCAGCTGAACAGTGGCTGATGTTTCCTCTCCCAGCTTGTTTGTGGCTTGACATCGATAGCCGCCGCTGTGTTTTGTCTCTACACGTTCCAAATGCAAGTCTGCTCCCGTCTCGTTGTCTTCTTTGCCGTCGTCTTTGAACCAGACATAGTTGGACACAGGAGGTTGGGCCCGGTTTTGACACAACAGGACCACGGTGTCGCCCTCCACTATCGGACCAGCGGGTTCCAAGATTACTGTTGTTTCCTTGGGAGGAACTGTTAGAAGAATAACAAGTGGTGAATTGGTTATTTTGCATCCAACTGCTGGGAAGTCAGAAATATTCTACTTGGACAACTGTGGGGGAAAAAAATGGCACTTCTAAAATCTCTCACACCCGTTTTTATGGTCAGAACATGGAACTCTTTACAGGGTGCAAACTGGAATGTCAGAAAAAAATCCCAATGCACTTTTCTGAAAGGCATTTTCATATCTTCATAAAAGCATCAATGTCTTTCCTAATTCTTTATATTTCGTACAAGTTGGTCCTAATACTGTAAGTAGTGCTTAGTGTTGCGTATGACATGGACTTACATTGCACGTCAATCACTGTGATGGATGAGTTCTGGTATCCATATCTGTTGTGGACTCTGCAGTAAAAGGTGTTTGTGGCCTCTGTGACCGTGATGGACATTTTTGTACTGGATCCCACTGGTGTCACCTGATCTCCGTCCACTTGGTACCAGGTGTAGCTGTCCACAACTGGGTTGGCGTTGGTAATGCAGGTCATCGTGATGGAAGTCCCCTCCGTCACTGGACTTACGTAGCCGACTGAGGTGTTCTTTGGAGCGTCTAAGAGAACAACACAGTTCTTTTAAAGACATTTGACACTGGTTGGTGTAGATGTTGAATTTTTAATGCAACATTTCAAGCGTCTTCTCCTCGGCAGAAATTGATGAACATGCTAATTGGGAACAAGTGGGTGCCATGATTGGGTATAAAAGCAGCTTCCATGAAATGCTCAGTCATTCACAAACAAGGTTTGGGGCGACGGTCACCACTTTGTGAACAAACACGTTAGCAAATTGTTGAACAGTTTAAGAACAACATTTCTCAACGAGTTATCGCAAGGCATTTAGGGATTTCACCATTTACGCTCCGTAATATCATCAAAAGGTACAGAGAATCTGGAGAAAACCGAAACCGACATTGAATGTCCGTGACCTTCGATCCGTCAGACGGTTCTCAAGACTTGGACTAAATTGCAAATGTGAAAACATCTTGGAGACGCTAGCTGCTCTGATGAATTTGAGGACCAGAACTAGACAATAGAGTGAAAAGTTTGAATACATTTTCACTCACCCAAACACAAACAATCTGAATTGACAGTGCTCTGAAGACGCAACGAACTCCTTCCCTGTCTTTCATGGACACACACCTTGTTGACTATTTTGTTGGACTGACTGGCTGTTATCACGTTTGCACTAAGGCCGCGAAACAGACACGTTCCAGGCTTACACACACATATGCATCCACGAAAAATACACGCCACACACACACATACCCCACAGCCGATCCCACGCGCAGGGCTCCTAGTGGCTGGCAGCTTCGGGCCAGATGACCGTCCCCTCACCCCTTGTTGCAAGTCTGGAGTTGTATGTCATAATATGTACGTTTGCTTTTGCGTTGGGAGTTTTTTTTCTCACTCCAGACTGGAGTGAGAAAGATACACAGCTCATCCCCCCCCAGTGTCTACTTTAACAGGCTTGTGGTGAGAAATTAAATGTTGTTGTACTTGTGCAATGACAATAAAGAGCATACCATGCATACCATAGGTAGGTCTTAATTGTCATTGCACAAGTACAACAAAACTTTGTTTTCCGCTCAAACCCGTTCAAGATTAGACAAACAAAACAGTGTACAGGGTTACAGAACAGAAACGCTGATGGGTCGCCACAAGGCGCCCCGGAAAAGATGGGAAAAAGTTCAACGCTGGGGAAGGGCGAGTAAAAAAAATACAATCTAGACTGGGCTCCTAAGGGGGCCCAGTCTGGAGTGGGAAAAAACCTCTATAGCAAAGCACAAATGCATATTACAACATACATCTCGAGATATCTAGCAACAGAGGGGTGAGAGTGGGGGCCACGGTGGTAGGCTGCAGCTCTTCAGGCTCTGCCCAGCCGTCCATCACCCCTAAGGGATTCCGGTCAAGGGCGTTGGATGGGAGGGTGGGGTATGTGTGTGTGTGGCGTATATTTGGATGGGAGGGTGGGGTATGTGTGTGTGTGGCGTATATTTTTTGTGGATGCACGTGTGTGTGTAAGCCTGCCGCGTGTCTCTGTTCCTCGACCTTGGTGTTCTTGCCAGTCAGTCCAAAGTCACCAACAACAGGTGTGTGTCCATGAGAGACAAGAAGGGAGTTTGTTGTGTCTTCGTCGCACTGTCCTTCGGGAGAGTCTCGAAGCCAGGGAAACAATCCAAGCTAGAATGTTTTGTATGCGACTGAAAATAAAATTAGCTTTTCACTCTAAAATGTCTATGACTGGTCCTCCAAAATTCATCCTGCGGGGCAGACAGTCCGATGTTATCCAAATCACAAGAGTGTCCGCAGTTCTTCCCGCATCCTACAATCATTTCTGGCAGCTTTTTGGGGTACTTTGAAGACTGCCAGCAACTTCCAATTTGTCGACATACCAGAGCAAGGCTTACTCCAATCAGCAGATATCCCTGTTGTCATAATTCCGAAGAGGTGGATATCTTCACGTCCTCGACTGAAAGAGTCGCCAGGAAACCAACTGAATGAAGGAAGGCTAGAGAAAATGTGTGGAAGGCAGCAGTAAGTAGTGCCGGTAGTGACGGGAGGAAACAACCAGAAACAACATCTTACATTTCCATCCTGAAAAACACAATACTGAGAACATCTAAGATCCTGTACAGATCCTTCAAACTTCCAGAGTTCTGGTCCCTGAGCTTTTCAAATAGATCTCTCTTAGAGACTAAATGCTCCAAGTCTTTAACACCGAGTGACACCCAAACCAGGAAGAACCAATCAATATTCCATCGTTACAGCATTATACTCACAATCAACATGAAGGGTCAAACTATATTCGCTTCCGTCGTTGGCCTTGTTTTTTCGTCCGTAGTTTGTCTTGCAGGTGACCTTCACAGCATTGTGGCGGGAAGAGGCGTTCGCCTTCATCACAGAAATCCTGGTCGTATCCTTCAGCGTCACTTTAATGTCACTGTCGCTCAGAGATGGCTGCCACGTCAGTTCGGGAGGGTGCGTGGGACAATAAGTTATGGCTTCGCACGCCAATGTCAGCGCGTCGCCTTCCTTTAGGTACACACTGTTGGCTTTGAGGGTGGGCCCGCGGGGAGCCGCTATTGGAGGAAGAACATGGTGAGGTGTGTTATGACAGCAGCGGGGCACCAAAGAAGGATAAGAAACAAAGACCACCTCGGACGTCCAAAGTCAAACTTTGGTCAAATTTCTGCTGGAACCTTTTACATTCCAGCAGGAAGTAAAACACATTGTCAGGCAGGACTGATGGAATATCGAACCAGATGGTGGTGCAGTCCAGATTCTGGCAGTCAAACACATTCAATGATCAATATTTGCATACGAGTTATTACTTGGAGTTCTCAATTTCAACAAGTTAGACTGGAATGTTCAGGAGCGTTTCTTCGACGTACCTTCAAGTTCCCAATAAACGTTCCTGGCCTGCGGTTGGAGTAGGTTTTAGCACGGGAATCAAACACCTCCGTGTACCCTTTATACCATTTGTAAGTGCGCCATTTTACTCTGCAGGAGTCGTCTATGTAAGCTACCCAATTATCAGGCGCGGTGAACTTGCAGGGGATTCTCACACAGGTGCCGCTCAGTGTCTCCACGTGGGATGGCACGATCAACTTCCATACATTGCACTGACTGCCTGATGAGTAGAAAACATAATAAAAACAAATTGAGGACAATGTGTGCAATACAAAAAGATATGAAATATAATGACAAACCTTCAAAAAGGCAGCAAAGCAGGAAGATCGACGCAACAACGTCAAGCATTTTGTTTTTCTCCCCTAGTTAAAAAAAAAAAATCACAAATAATGCAATATGTATATACATATATTTTGGCTTCAGTTCAGTACAAGTTCCCTACTTGTAAACATTAAAGTGAGGGAGACAAGAAGTGACAAACAAAATACAGTTTTTTGTTTGCTTTCAAAAGAAAACCCTGCCTTTACAACCTATTTTCATTTCATCAAAATAATTTCACAATGTTACTTAACCAGAGAAACCAGAAGAACGTCATCAGACACATTTTGGGATTTGAAAAAAAAAAAATCTGAGAAATAACATTATTCGTTTCTACTTATAAACATATCTATTTGGAGAAAATATAAATATACTGAACATCTTGTTTTGGTAACACTTTAGTATGGGGAACATATTCACCATTAATTAGTTGCTTATTGAAGTAACAAAGACTTATTTTACATATAAGGGTTAGGGTTACTAATAAGCAATAATTCTGAGGTTATTGAGGGAATACTTTTAGTTTAATTAGCTTCTCAGTGGTTAGTGTGTCTGCCCTGAGTCATACCAAAGACTATAATAATGGGAGCCATTACCTCCCTGCTTGGCACTTAGCATCAAGGGTTGGAATTGGGGGTTAAATCACCAAAAATGATTCCCGGGCGCGGCCACCGCTGCTGCTCACTGCTCCGCTCACCTCCCAGGGGCTGAACAAGGGGATGGGTCAAAATGCAGAGGACAAAAACTATCAGAATCAGAATCAGAATCAGCTTTATTGTCATTACGCAGGGTAACGAGATTGAGGCCATTCCATACAGTGCGATGTGTGCATGCTAGAAAAACTGTGTAAATATATAAAAATATGAAAAATATAGAAGTGCAATGAATATAGGGTGAAATGAATATATACATGGAAAAAAATTAACAAAAAAAAAAACAAAAAAAAATCATTGGTATCATTATCATTGGTACTTTTAACTTTTTTTTAACTTTTAACTTTTTTTTTTTACTTGTTGTATAATAAGGCCAATAAGGCATTAATAAGTACTTAATAATGACTCATTAAGAGCCAATATGTTACTAATTTGCATGTTAATAAGCAACTAATTAATGGTTAATATGTGTTCCCCATACTAAAGTGTTACCCTTGTTTTTATTGTCTAAAAATGTAAATAATCCACTATTCATGAGATGCATTATTGACATTTTCTGTATAGGTTATATTACAGTACGATTATTTTATATATTTTAATGTGATCTTCACATGCACCAGTTTTTCTGTGTTTTAGAATCATATTTACTGGGCAATTATCTGTATTTTTGTTTCTTTTAAAAAATAAATAAAGCTGCTTCAATGTTTTGGCATTTGGTTCTCTTACTGTACGGAAAATTAACTACCATGTGCTCCTAACCCTAGAACTGTACAGTTACAGCCCTTGTTGTCTGTCATGGCAAATAATAATAAGAATACATCTGCCTGATTCCTTATAGAAACCTCAATACTTTCCAACAAAAGAAAAATCCTCTATAAGATGGTAAAGATGATGTACAAGTGACTAAATAGAAAACAAAAAAATTTTTAAGATAAGAAAAAAATAAAACAAAAACAATCTTCTTAAATAAATTAGCTCAAAACTGTAACCGTAAAATGCATTTTAATTTAAAATGAATTAACAATTGAAAATTTGTTGAATGAGCTTTAATTGTAACTGTAAAATGTACATGAAATGAATATTTAAATTACTCTAACTAACTCGAACTAATAATATCTCTGTTTAACTGTAAAATTCACATTCATTCAAAATAAATATTTAAATAAAAATTAAGTCAAATGAGCTCTAACTAACTATATATTAGATATAAAGTGTACATTCATTAAGTTCAAAATAAATGTTTTCATAGAAATAACGTTAAATAAATGTTTCAATAGAAATAATGTTTAATGAGTTCAAACTGTCAATGTAGAGTTAAGTTAAAATTAATATACCAGTAACAAATTAAGTTAAATTAAAGTCAGGAAGAAACATAGCACTTGTTTTCAAAGACATCAAGGAACTGCACAAATACAGAATAATCTCACATAGAAGGAAATAATAGACAACTCATGTAAACTATTATCTTAATATCAACAATAATAACATAATAAGATTATGCTTAACAGTTTTTAGCTAAAATTTGCATTCCAAATGGCTTTTGTTCCCCCACCTTTGCAGTATGTACAGTAGTCTCGAATTATGTAGCAAACTTCTCTTCTCCCTCCTGTCCGTGTGTTTACTGTACTGCGTGTGTACAGTAACCCCTTAAATACTATTGTGCTGCGTGTCATACGGCACCACACTTTTGGACCAATCACCAAACAATCGGGAGCCGACTTGTTCACTTCAAAGACGCGGATCGTCATTCACTTTAAAGATCCTCTACGACTCATTACTACTTTCTGACACGCATCATTTCATACATAAAAAGTAACCACAACAAAACACTTACATCACAACAACAACTATTGCAACATTTTTCAATGTTTATTTCCTTTTAAAAGCATAAGCTATAATTTCAAATACACATTTTATTTGGCTGCACAACCTGACTGACTATCAGTGATGACAGGAATATTATGCTGGATATACTGAATATATGTACCGTTTTTTTCGGAGTATAAGTCGCACCGGAGTATAAGTCGCACCTGCCAAAAATGCATAGTAAAAAAGGAAAAAAACATATCGCACTGGAGCCCGGCCAAACTATGAAAAAATCTGCGACTTATAGTCCGAAAAATACGGTATTCGTATTTGATATGCTAAAGGTTTCTTAAGATTTTCTTTTTGACAAAACAAATCAAACTTTTACTTAGTTTTTTTCTTTGCACACTTTTATCTAATTTTGCATTTTCCTTTCTTAGACTTAGACTTCCTTTTTATTGTCATTCAAATTTGAACTTTACAGCACAGATAAGAACGAAAATTCGTTACATAAGCTCATGGTAGTGCATGATAAAAAAGCAATAAGGTGCATATATAAATAAATAAATATATATAAATAATATACAAATATATATATATAAAATAGATAAATATATATAAATAAATAAATAGATTACTGTACAGATAAATATATTGCACTTTTTCACGTGTCCTGAAACGACCTGGTCGCATTGTGATGCGGGTGTTGTTCTCCCAAGGATGCAGACGGCTTCGGACACAGCTTGCAGGTAGGAAAATTATTTATTGAAAATATAAATCGTACGGGGAACAAACAAAAGACATGCACATAGCACAGAAGGCAAAAACAAAAGGACTAGCGTGGGAGCTAGAAAGTCAAAATAGCCTAGCATGAAAACTAGCAGCTAAATAACAAGAAATAAACGTTGTCATTAGTTGTGTAAAACAAACTAGGAAGCTAGACCGAGTGAGGCCAGGGCAAAGACTAAATAGCCCTCTGATTAGTGCCCGGGCAACAGGTGCGTGTCCCGAACACTAACCAGAGGCAGGTGAATGTAATCTGTCGACATGGCAACTGAAAACAAACAAAATCAAGAGGTGCTGAAAACACAAGTGACTAGAAAACATAAACAAACTATGATCCGGGCAGCAGATCATAACACGTCCACGTTTATGGATGTATGTTATATTGTCTTTTTTATTCGAGCGAGTTAATCCATTTTGGGGGGAGTTGAGGGGATCATTTAATTATGATGCGTTCAAGAGTCTTACGGCCTGAGGGAAGAAGCTGTTACAGAACCTGGAGGTTCTGCTTCGGAGGCTGCGGAACCTCTTTCTAGAGTCCAGCAGTGAAAACAGTCCTTGGTGGGGGTGGGAGGAGCCTTTGCAGATTTTCTGAGCCCTGGTCAGGCAGCGGCTTTTTGCGATCTCCTGGATGGGAGGAAGAGGAGTCCTGATGATCTTTTCCGCCGTCCTCACCTCTGAAAATATTCTTATCTAGTTTTGTATTCTTTTTTTTTAGAACACATTCTTTACTTTTTGCATGTGGATCATTTGCAGAATGGTTCTTATTTGACACTATGGGCACTATAGGTTACAGCAGAGCTGGGCAAAATACGGCACATGCGGCCCATTAAGATTTTCAATCCGGCCTGAAGGACGTTCTACATGATTTTTTTAGACCTTTAACATCAAAAATGTAGCCGCCATTATGATGTGCAGTGCTGTTTTTAAATGACCATAAATCTTGAACTATAGAAAGTATTTCAATGGTTGAAATCTGCCCTTTTGAGTGTTATAGGAGTTATTACGGTAATCTACGTCACAGAAGCTCAGACGAGGAACAAAGCAGAGTGGGCGGGGTTTGTTTTCAGCGCGGCCAGCCCCAAACGCATGGATCAGGATGCTTTATTATATTGTCCATTCTTTAACATGTACAAGACATATAAGAACTGAAATTACATTTTCAGCACAGTCCCACTAAGAGCAGACATACGTTACAGGGAGACAAGACGAGACCGCCAACGGATCAGCCACTTACGGCGCTCCTTAAAAAAGGTGGGAATAAGGTGAAATTGGGAAAGGGGGGGAAGAGTAAAACATATCAGTCAAAGGCTGGACCCTCGGGAGGGGGTCCAGATTGAGTCCAAGGGAAAAAAAACAAATTTGCCATAGCACACATAAACAATGTAAGCACAGTTCGACTTCCAAGTGTCGTTGAGGAGGGAGGGAGGTCAAAAGCGTCCATCTTTGAGAGTCCTCCGGGATGTTTTCAGAACAGCCTGCTCCTGTTGTTGCAGCGTCAAGGCCATTCGAAGGAGTGAAATCGTAGATTAGGATTTTTGTTTTTCCGTGAGCAGACATTACAATGGCTTGTCTGTTCTATTCGTCCATGTTAGCTCTCATATCCAATGTTTCCCTTTCAACAAGCTTCTCCATGATGTGATCCATCTTGCGATTCAGTTCAGAAATCGCCCCAGACTGTGATCCCACAGCCCGACTCATTCCTTCCATTGCGACGAACAGCCTTGGATGTGTCAGGAGCAGATGCGGAAGCAAATTTTTACAACACATTTTTGCATAAAAGTGATGATATATCATATTGTTGGTGTTTATTACACTTTGCATTCATATTTTGCTGTTTGTTTCATTTTTTGTTGTGTTTTGCTTGATTGTAAAAGATACACAACTATCCAGGAGCTGGTCTGAGAAGTAAAAGAGGAGCGATGTTCATATGTTGTTAATATTCAGTGTTTTATTGTTCATAGTTAATATTGTAAATCCCACTTTCTTTATTTTCATGTACATTTTGGGTGTCCCATTCAGTAAAATACTGTAAAATTCCATTCCATTTTTTTCAGGTGGTCTGTCATAACGTTTTTAGAACTCTATCAGACATTGTGACTTTTGGTATTAGTGTTCCTGAAAAAAAGGGACCGACACACACATTCTGTACAGCAGGTTTTTACAGCTAAATGTGTATATATCGTTGTGGAGGGGGGCGTGGCCTGCGGGCCTGCAGCGAGTCGGGGTGTGCCAGGCCCGGCCTCGAAGTCAGCGACAGGTGCGTAGATGGCCCACCTGAGCCTTGTTATCTAATCACCTGTCGGTCTGTATAAGCAGCAGCCGGGAGGAGAGACGTGTTTGGAGCTCTTCGACCTGGAGCATTGGGTAGGCGTCAAAACGTGACACCTCATTTACCTCACGGTAATCCACACAGAACCGCACAGACCTATCCTTCTTCCCTACCAGAACGATGGGGCTGCACCACACAATGTGGGATTCTTCTATTACCCCCAAAACCAAGCATGGATTTTAATTGCTCCCAAACCACTTTGCGTTTGTGTTCGGGGAGGAATTAAAATCCATGCTGGAGTACATAAAATGGTGTGGCTGGCCACATAAATAACGTGGTTGACCACTTAAAATGATGTGGCAGGCCACATAATTAACGTGGTAGACCACATAAAATGGTGTGGCTGGCCACCTAAATAATGTGGTTGACCACTTAAAATGATGTGGCTGGCAACATAATTAATGTGGTAGACCACCTAAAATGGCGTGGCTGGCCACATAAATAATGTGGTTGACCACTTAAAATGATGTGGCAGGCCACGTAAATAAAGTGGTGGACAACATAAAATGGTGTGGCGGACAACATAAAATTATGTGGCTGGCCACATAATTAATGTGGTAGACCACATAAAATGGTGTGGCTGGCCACGTAAATAATGTGATGGACCACATAAAATGATGTGGCTGGCCACATAATTAATGTGGTAGACCACATAAAATGGCGTGGCTGGCCACCTAAATAACGTGGTTGACCACATTATTAACGTGGTAGACCACATAAAATGGTGTGGCTGGCCACCTAAATAACGTGGTTGACCACTTAAAATGACGTGGCAGGCCACATAAATATTGTGGTGGATAACATAAAATGGTGTGGCGGACAACATAAAATGATGTGGCTGGGCACATAATTAATGTGGTAGACCACATAAAATGGTGTGACTGGACATATAAATAATGTGGTTGACCACTTAAAATGATGTGGCAGGCCACATAAATAGTGTGGTAGACCACATAAAATGGTGTGGCTGGCCAGATAATCAATGTGGTAGACCACATAAAATGGTGTGACTGGCCACATAATTAACGTGGTAGACCACATAAAATGGTGTGGCTGGCCACCTATATAATGTGGTGGACCACATAAGATGGTGTGGTTGGCCAAAAAAACTATGTGGTGGGCCACTTTAAAATGACGTGGCGAACCTCATTAAATGATGTGACGGTCCACGCTAAATGACGTGGCAGGCCACTTTAAAATAATGAGGGGTGCCATTGTTAAATTTATGGAACGGGCCACTATAAAATGATGTGGCGATTCACAATAATATAATAGTGGGCACCACAAAAAAAAAAAAGGAGTGGGCCACACTAAATTGACGTGACAGTCCCTAATAAAATGACGTGGCGGGCCAAGATAAAATGAGGTACTGGGCCACAGTAAATGTGGCCCGGCCAAAATAAATGATGTGGTAGGCCAGATTTGGCCCCCGGGCCTTAAGTTTGACACCTGTGATACAATTCAATACGTGCAGTTAGCATGTTAGTTTGGCGTGCAATTAAGCAAGGTGTGTTTTGATGCCACGCAAACACGACACGATGGAGTGACGTCAGACGGCGACTGAAGGCCTGTCAGCTGATGTCACCTTGCTCAGAGCAGCTTCATGGATTATTATATTACTTCAGTTTTTCCCTTTTTTGAGCGGATTACTGGATCGCTAAGATGGTTGATGAAGCATGTTCACTTCAACGTGACACTAACTCTAATGAGTGACTTTAAATGACTTTTGAGGAGGAAAAGATGTCTTGGTACAGACTTGCTTCCTGATTTGTGATTAGTCTTAAAAGGATTATCAGATCCTAGGGTTGGGCAGTAGGGCAAATATTCACTTTGTTGTCCTCAGCTGCGCGTTGTCCAGTCAAAATCAGTCAATACGACCACATCACCACCGGTTCTCAAATCCCTTCACTGGCTTCCTGTTCCACTCAGGATTGAATACAAATTCTCCCTACTAACTCAACAGTGCCTCCTTGGAAATGCCCCCCTCTACCTCAAAGAACTGCTCACCCCCAAATCCTACACACGACACCTCCGCTCCGGACAGGCTAACCTCCTCCAACCTCCGAGGACAAAGCTCCGAACCATGGGAGACCGGGCTTTCTGCTCCGCCGCTCCCAGTCTGTGGAACGCTCTCCCTGACCACCTGAGGGCACCACAGACTGGGGATGCTTTTAAAAATGGCTTAAAAACCCATCTTTTTAAAAAAAAGCCTTTTGTTAAATGTATGTGCTAGTTCTAGCTGTTAGGCTGTCCTAGTTTTTATTTTATTTCACTATTTATCTTACTCGTTGGGGGAAGCTATTTGTTGTTCTAGCTTTGTTTGTTTTTTTAAATGCACTGTAGCACTTTGAGATTGTTTGTTTAATGTAAAGTGCTTTTACAAATCAAATATATTATTAAAGCTGCAAGCAGCGATGGACGGGACCGACTTTGAGGGCTCATAAAATCCAAACCGGAGCAGTACTTAAAACTCTTTCATCAACTTTCAATCAGAAGGGTTCAATCTCTCTCCTGTGCTAATTTGAAGCCGACACGACAAACGTGCTCAGATGAGATAATGTTTAAAAAAAGGTGACTGTTTTTACACAACTTTTGTTTTGAAGGGGGAACTGCACTCTTCCTGTTGATTTTTGCTGGGGGTTGTCAGTATATGAAATCTAGGTCTAAGTGAGACCTACATAGAGGTTTTTGTTTCATGTCTCTACGACATTCCTACTGGGAGTTACAGGCAGTTTTGTCTGTGTTTTCTTCCGAGGGGGCGCTAGAGCGCAATTTTGAGTTTTGGGGTTTGGTTTTTCTGATTAGATCGCAATTTTCGCCAGTCCTGATGTGTGTGTCCAATTTGGTGAGTTTTGAAGCATGTTAAGGGGGTCAAATTACAGCTCAAAGAGGCGGCGATATAATAATAAAACGCTAGAAATACAATAGGGTCTTCTGTCCCAAAGGGACTCGGTCCCTAATTATGTATTCATATCTATTATTCTGTTTGTGTCAATGTATTTTGTAACCAGTAGTGAGGCGGTAAAAGGTCGACTACGATTGGCTTTTTCCGCCATTTTTGATCGAGTTCAAAGATGCTCACAGCTGATCACCGTGATCAACCTGAAATGTATCACCATCATTGATCACTATCATCGGTCACTATCATATAATCGCCCTTGTCTGAATGTGACAGCGAGCACGTGTCATAATTATGACAATCAGCTGGATACCAAAAAAAATGTAAAATACTTTTAGCTGTATCATTTGTCCAGAATTTTAATGGTTGTTTTAGACCGACCCAACCGGGAACCGGTACCAAACAATATCAGTACTCGGTATACATCCCTACTTGACAGTGACAAAATAAAAAATAAAGTGTATTATGTCTTTTAAAAAAAAAAAACTTTACATATTTAACAAATGTAAAAGATACTCTTTAATTGTTTATTTGTTACTTGACAAGTTTCAAATCAAACATTTTGCATTTCCATTTATTTTGCTGAGTTTATTAAATGTCCCTGGTAAAATAAAATTTTCATAGTTTGACAGGACTTGTACCACATGACATGAAAAGTGTACTTAAGTGTATATGACTTCATAAAAGCAATTTTTTTCATCAATATTTGAAAGAGATACATCAAACTTTTTTACTTAGTCATAAAGGTCAATTGAATCCTGTAGAGATCGAGAAGAACGTTCATTTCCAATAAATGCATCAACATTAGGGCTGTTAACTCGTGCGATGAATCGCATTAATCATGTATATACACCAGGGGTGTCCAAACTTTTTCTACTGAGGGCCACACGGACAAATTAAAGCATGCGGGAGCCGTTTTGATATTTTTCATTTTCAAACCATAAGAAAATATATGGATTTTTTTTTTTTACCTTTAGGACTCCCGGGGACCATAAAAGGTCTCCGTCATTAACATATTAAAAATAAGTCAAATTATTATTTGTATTTTTTATGTAACGCTTACAGTAAATATCTATATCAACTTCAGGTTGATATAAAGTTGAAAAAAAAAAAAAGGTTGTATGCCTTTTCAGTCAAAGACAACTTTGTTTTTTATAGTAAAACTGAAATATGCAGTATTTCCCCCATTGCCCAAAACATTCAGAAAGTAATGTTTGATCTGAGGTAATTGGAGCCTGTTGCGTTTAGACCAGATGTTCCTCCAAGAGAATTTAAGTTACTGGTCAATCCCAAGTTCTTTTGATGACACATAAGCTGAGTTTAAATGATCACCCAGAACAGAATAGGTATTTTGCAATGTATTTCCAAAGCTTTGGAGAGACCAGCCTAGGACAACACATTCAATTGCGTAGCCAAGTTGATCTGAAAAACATTACCCAAGTGCTGTGTTCTTCAATATGTCCCTCGCCCCCACCCTCCAGAACGAATACACATGTCTATTGTTCTCCTTAACTAGAGACAGGATGAGTAACTAGAGACAGGATGAGATAACCAATATTAGGAGTATTGCTACTCCCTGCATTCCGAGCTCAATGTAGTCCACAGTGTACCCTCGGTCATGAGATGGAGAAAAAAATAGAAAGAGCACAAAGAGAAAACACTAGTTATTTCAAACCTGACTATAGAAAGAAATAACTCTTAAATATGGATATATGTAGATATCTATCTCCGTCAAGCCCTAAAAAGATCAATAATGCAGGACAACATTGATTTAAATGTATTATTATTTCTGAGTAATCACAGTGAAAAGATCAATAATAATAATAATCCCACTAAATATATTTGGGATCCAAAAGGTCCCCCACTCATAAAGTGATACATTTGTATTATTATTTGTTTTACTTTCAACACTTAAGTTACGAGATCAACTTCAGATATATCTGTCGATTTTACGTTTGAACAATTATTTTGTTTGTTGTATGCTCTTTTGTCAAAGAAAACGCTATTTTCATATGGCAACCACACAATATATGCACATAATATTTTCCACATAAAACATTTTAAAGTGCCTTGAATAGGTCAATAATTCATTATAACATTGATTTTTTTTAAACTTTTTTTTTCTTCTTTTGAGCAATGGCAATAAAAGCAAAATAAAGAAAGAATGGCAGCTTTGTGTCAACATTGCAACTTTTCCTCATTAGATTTCACCTCATTCTACTTTTTTTAATGTTTTTATTTTTTTTATTTTTGCAATATTATATGATCAGTGACTGGAGTACTTGCTCATACATTTCACTTCAAAAACACAACCAGACTGGACTTTAGATCAAACTCTTACCAAGTTTTAAACAAATAAATGACTTATATTAAGTAAAACATAAGAAAATAAATGCTTGTTTATGACAGGGGTGTCCAAAATTCACAATTTGCGGCACACAGCTAATGTTAACGGCCTGAGGCACAACTGATTGCATTCTAATATTACCATGCAAGCTTTTTTGCTAATTTTGCAGGCTTTACACCTCAGCGTCAAATATTTTGTTACTTGACAAATAATACCTGTTAGCATACTACTCAAAAAAGTGGCTTTTTTCCTCAAATCCTCAGTGCATGTCATGTTTTGCTTTGTTTTTCCTTTGTTATTGTCAATAGTGATGTGTGTGGGTGTGTTTCTTCTATTCTTCTATATATATATATATATATATATATATATATATATATATATATATATATATATATATATAGTCGAGGTTTCTGTGGTTTATCCGTTATACAGTGCTCAATACAGGGTATTAGGTCAGGAAAAAACAAGTCAGTGTTCAAAAACAAGGGGAAAAAATACAAAAATTAGGGGTATTTTACTTGAACTAAGCAAAATTATCTGCCAATAGAACAAAAAAAATTGGGCTTGTCAAGACTTTCCAAAACAAGTAAAATTAGCTAACCTCAATGAACCCCAAAATACCTTAAAATATATATATTCTCACTAATAACAAGTGCACTTTTCTTGGTAGAAAAACAAATATGAGACCTTGTTTCTCAGTATGTTAAAAAATATTCTTAAATTAAGTAAATGCTAGTGTCATTATCTTGACATAATGATATGCGCTCGACATTACATTTCTTGAAACCAGCAAACTAATGCTAAAAACTAGTTTATTTTTCTTAATGGAAAGGCAACAAGGCAATCGCTTGTTACTCTCGGGGTCTCCTCGCCGCTCATATATATATATATATATATATATATATATATATATATATATATATATTAGGGCTGTGAATCTTTGGGTGTCCCACGATTTGATTCAATATCGATTCTTGGGGTCACGATTCGATTCGAAATCGATTTTTTTTTTTTTTCAATTCAACACGATTCTCGATTCAAAAACAATTTTTTCCCGATTCAAAACGATTCTCTATTCATTCAATACATAGGATTTCAGCAGGATCTACCCCAGTCTGCTGACATGCAAGCAGAGTAGTAGATTTTTGTAAAAAGCTTTTATAATTGTAAAGGACAATGTTTTATCAACTGATTGCAATAATGTAAATTTGTTTTAACTAACCAAAAATATGACATGTTTTATCTTTGTGAAAATATTGGACACAGTGTGTTGTCAAGCTTATGAGATGCGATGCAAGTGTAAGCCACTGTGACACTATTGTTCTTTTATTTTTATAAATGTCTAATGATAATGTCAATGAGGGATTTTTAATCACTGCTATGTTGAAATAGTAACGAATATTGATACTGTTGTTGATAATATTCATTTTTGATTCACTATTTTTGGTTTGTTCTGTGTCGTGTTTGTGTCTCCTCTCAATTGCTCTGTTTATTGCAGTTCTGAGTGTTGCTGGGTCGGGTTTGGTTTTGGAATTGGATTGCATTGTTATGGTATTGCTGTGTATTGTTTTGTTGGATTGATTAATATATTAATTTTTTCAAAATAAGAATCGATTCTGAATCGCACAACGTGAAAATCGCGATTCGAATTCGAATCGATTTTTTCCCACACCCCTAATATATATATATATATATATATATATATATATATATATATATATATATATATATATATATATATATATATATATATATATATATATATAAAATAAATAAATAAAAATGCAAGAAAAATAATCTGTGATTAATCAGGATTAATCACAGATCTAGAGTGTGATTAATCTGATTAAAACAAATTAATCACTTGACAGCCCTTAGATATACAGTATAAATGTTAATTTGTGTATTTGTGTATATGTATATATACATATACAGTATGTACAGTATATGTATGTAGCTGAGTGGTTAACACTGGTAACTGTGAACCAAGGGGTACTGGGTACGAATCCCGGTCAGGTTACAAGGCTCCAGCCAAAAGAGTCAGTGTTTTTTTACACGTCCATTTGTAGTTAACTGAGACAGGTTCTCATTTAATTATGTCATTGAAGCACGAAAATCTGTAACTTAGTAACCAAGGGTAGCTGAGTGGTTAAAGCAGCTAGCTTCCAATCAAAGAGGACTGGGTTCAAATCCCAGTCATGGCCGAGCAGTGACTGGGTAAACTGCGGCTGGAGGAGTTACTTTTTTGTATCAAAGTTTACTGAGACAGTTCCTCAATTAAATATGTCATTGGGGCCCAAAATCCTAGCTCCAGCAGACCGATGACAGCTGAGTGGTTATAGCAGCTATCTCCCAATCAAAGGGTACTAGCTTCAAATCCAAGTCATGGTCTAGCAGTGACTAGGAAAGCTCCAGCTGGGGGAGTTACTGTTTTATATCATAATGTTCTGAGACAGCTTCTGAAATAAATATGTCATTGGGGCCCGAAATCTTTCCTCAAAAAGACCAAGACTAGCTGAATGGTAAAACAGCTATTTCCCAAACAAAGGGTCCAGGGTTCAATCCCAGTCTAGGTCGATCGGCTTGCCAAGCACAAGAATGCAGGAGTGGGGACGCCGGACAATGTGGGGGTGTATCACCTCCCCCACTTAAAGTAAAGCTAAGTGGTAGTGGGTTAATTAACTTATAGTTAAAAAGGTAAGTATGGGTAATAATAATAAATAGTCTATAGTCCAAAAGTCAAGGGTAACCTCAGGGGTTAGCTCCTCCTGTATTCCTGAGGCTAAAGTTGGTAAGTGTACCATCGTAATTCCTAGGCTGGGATGGGTGGGAATAGGAACATGAATAATTAATCATTGTGGGTGTTGACCAATTAGCTGCCTAAATTCCTTGCAATAGCTGGTTGAGAAAGGTTTTTCTTAAACTGTTCAACAATTTGCTCACACATTTGTTGACAAAAGTGGTGACCCTCGCCCCATCCTTGTTCGTGAATGACTGAGCATTTCATGGAATCTACTTTTATACCCAATCATGGCACCCACCTGTTCCCAATTTGCCTGTTCACCTGTGGGATGTTCCAAATAAGTGTTTGATGAGCATTCCTCAACTTTATCAGTATTTATTGCCACCTTTCCCAACTTCTTTGTCACGTGTTGCTGGCATCAAATTCTAAAGTTAATGATTATTTGCAAAAAAAAAAAAATGTTTTTATCAGTTTGAACATCAAATATCTTGTCTTTGTAGCATATTCCAGTGTTTTTCAACTAGTGTGCCGTGAGATACAGTCTGGTGTGCCGTGGGAGATTATCTAATTTCACATATTTGGGTTAAAAACATTTTTTGCAAACCAGTAATTATAGTCTGCAAATTATGTGTTGTTGCGGAGTGTCGGTGCTGTCTAGAACTCGGCAGAGTAACCGTGTAATACTCTTCCATATCAGTAGGTGGCAGCCGGTAGCTAATTGCTTTGTAAATGCAGGTAAAAAGGTGTCTTATGCTTAAACCAAAGATAAACAAAAGGTGAGTGCCCTTAAGAAAAGGCATTGAAGCTTAGGGAAGGCTATGCAGATTGAAAGTAAAACTGAACTGGCTACAAAGTAAACAAAAACAGAATTCTGGACGACAGCAAAGACTTACTGTTGAGCAAAGACGGCGTCTACAATGTACATCCGCACATGACATGACAATCAACAATGTCCCCACAAAGAAGGATAAAAACAACTGAAATATTCTTGATTGCTAAAACAAAGTAGCTGCAGGAAATATAAGACATGAAACTGCTACAGGAAAATACCAACAAAAGAGAAAAAGCCACCAAAATAGGAGCGCAAGACAAGAACTAAAACACTACACACAGGAAAACAGCAAACAACTCCAAATAAGTCAGGGTGTGACGTGACAGGTGGTGACAGTACACCTACTTTGACACAAGAGCTATAGTGATGCATGCTTGGTTATGCTTTAAAGTCATATCCAACAATTCCGACAATGACTTTTAACTGTCAACTGAGTTCATGATTTCTGCTGGTGGTGTGCCTCCGGATTTGTTCAACGCAAAAAGTGGCTCAAAAAAGGTTGAAAAACACTGGCATATTCAACTGAATATGGGTTGAAAATGATTTGCAAATCATTGTATTCCGTTTATATTTACATCTAACACAATTTCCCAACTTAAATGGAAACGGGGTTTGTATATATATATATATATATATATATATATATTTGTATTTACAGCCCGGCCCTTTTTTTTTTTTTTTATTGTAATTTTGAAGATTTTACCTGAATGTGCATGAACTATTTCTGTTCAAAATTGTTTGAAAAAGTCAAATGTTTAAATATTAACTGTCAGTTTGCTGTACTGTGCCAACTGTACGACTATAAGAGTACATCTTTTCTATTGTTTCATTGAAAATAAAACAGCAAAGTCAATTTGGCTGTCATCTGTTTCAATTATGAGACACAATTGTGTCAAAGTCGTGATTTTTTTTTATTTCATGCTTGAAATAAGAAATTATTACTTTGGTGAAAAAGCAGTTTTATACTTGTGAGTGTTGATGACACAGCTTTGCAACACTTGATATTCTAGTTTCAAGCATGTTTTACTCAATATAGGTCATCAAATCTCAGCAACAATCTGTAATATCTTACTGAGATCATTTAGGACCAAAACCCTTAAAACAAGTAAAACACTCTAACATAAACTCTGCTTAGTGAGAAGAATTATCTTACTAGACAGAAAATAAGCAAAAATCACCCTTATTTGAGATATTTCATCTTACTTAGATTTCAGTTTTTGCAGTGTACAAGCCTTTTTTGGCTGGGAAACCAAATATATGGATAATTAAAATAAATATTTTTCTGTAAACAGACAAAAAAAAAATAGAAAAAAAATCGAAGTGGACTTTTCTGTTCTTGGTGCTCCTAAAACAAAACCTCCTCGCTCGCTGCTCCGTCCTCCTCCTCCTCCCCAGTTTGGATGCCGGCTTCTTCTCCTCCGCCGCCATCGCTGCCCTTCGGGCGCAGTCGGATCTCGGCGTACTCGCCCGTCATGGAGGAGAGGCCTCGGATCTCAGGCTCGCCGTCTGACTTCGCCTGCAGTTTGGCCAGTTTGACGTCGGCGTAGTGAAGCTCGTCCTCCTCCACGGGCGCTTCGACCTTCGCCACGTTGTTGGTGTAAGTGGCGTTGACGTAGCCCGAGTTGCTCTGCATAAGACAAAAAGGGACCATTTGGGAGTGGACACACCTGTGCACAGAACCTTAAATCCCTCCAGAACTCACCTCGTTTGTCACTAGGAAGCGGGCGGCGTTGTCTGCGCGTCGTTGATCGGCTGGAAAGTTGCCTTTGGTTTTCCTGCCGTCAACACAGCATGAACATGAGAACAACGCCAATCCGTTTTAATGCGGTGAAATGACGTCCCACAGCAGTGTGTTTCTTACCCCGCTATAACTGAAGCTCCTGACCGTTTGTTAACGTTGACAATCTTTGATACGTAGCGTAGGCTTTGACATGTGCAACAAAGCACAATGAAAACAATGACTTGTAATGAGCCACCCCACAACAGTGTGAGACCAGGCTCTTGTGTTTGCGTATGGTTCTTGAATCATAACTGACCTATAGTCGTGGTCAAAAGTTTACATACACTTGTAAAGAACATAATGTCATGGCTGTCTTGAGTGTCCAATCATTTCTACAACTCTTATTTTTTTGTGATAGAGTGATTGGAGCACATACTTGTTGGTCACAAAAAACATTCATGAAGTTTGGTTCTTTTATGAATTTATTATGAGTCTACTGAAAATGTGACCACATCTGCTGGGTCAAAAGTATACATACAGCAATGTTAATATTTGGTTACATGTCCCTTGGCAAGTTTCACTGCAATAAGGCGCTTTTGGTAGCCATCCACAAGCTTCTGGTTGAATTGTTGACCACTCCTCTATACAAAATTGGTGCACTTCAGCTAAATTTGTTGGTTTTCTGACTAGACTTGTTTCTTCAGCATTATCCACACGTTTAAGTCAGGACTTTGGGAAGGCCATTCTAAAACCTTCATTCTAGCCTGATTTAGCCATTCCTTTACCACTTTTGACGTGTGTTTGGGGTCATTGTCCTGTTGGAACACCCAACTGCGCCCAAGACCCAACCTCTGGGCTGATAATTTTAGGTTGTCCTGAAGAATCTGGACAAAATCATCCTTTTTCATTGTCCCATTTAAAACACCAGTTCAATTGGCAGCAAAACAGGTCCACAGCATAATACTACCACCACCATGCTTGACGGTAGGAATGGTGTTCCTGGGATTAAAGGCCTCACCTTTTCTCCTCCAAAAATATTGCTGGGTATTGTGGCCAAACAGCTCAATTTTTGTTTCATCTGACCACAGAAATTTCCTCCAGAAGGTCTTATCTTTGTCCATGTGATCAGCAGCAAACTTTAGACGAGCCTTAAGGTGTCGCTTCTGGAGCAAAGGCAAAACTGTGCCATGCACTTTATACTTACAAACAATTGTCTGCACAGTTGCTGTTGGGACCACAAGTGTATGTAAACATTTGACCACGACTGTAAGTATATGCTGAGAATGGCCCCCACTCAGGGCATAATTAAAAGGTCTTTGCCATGAATTACTCGATTACTCTCTGTAACACACCAGTTTCATTGGCAGCAAAACAGGTCCAGAGTGTGACGACCGGGACGCATGGTGATGCGGGGTTTCGTTCTCCCAGGATGCAACGGACTTCGGACACAGCGTGAAGGTAAAAGAAATGATTATTTACCGGAATAAATTATACTGGAACAAAGAAAAGGGTGCTCATAGCACATAAGGCAAAAACTAAAAGAGCTAGCATGGGAGCTAGAAGGTAAAAAAAGGAGTTTAGCGTGGAAGCTAACAGGTACAGAGCCAGAAGTCGTCAACTGTTGCATAAAAACAAACTACGAAGCAAGAACGAATGACAGGGAGGACAGGCTTAAATAATAATGTCAGTGATGACAAACAGGTGCGTGTCGGGAACAAACGCGGCAGGTGAAAATAATAAGCAGCCATGGCAACCAACTCAGGTGTACAAAACAGGTACTCAAGGAGTCCAAAACTAACCAAAAACACAAGTATCTTGAAAACGTAAACAAAAAATATGATCCGGGCAGCGGATCATAACACCAGAGCATAATACTACCACCACCATGCTTGACGGTAGGAAAAGTGTTCCTGGTATTAAAGGCCTCACCTTTTCTCCTCCAAACATATCGCTGGGTATTGTGGCCAAACAGCTCAATTTTTGTTTCATCTTACCACAGAACTTTCCTCCAGAAGGTCTTCTCTTTGTCCATATCAGCGTGCAGCTTTTTAAACATCACAAAATAATTTTATTTTTGAGGAATTTAGATTTTGTGTTTTGTTGCTTGTTTTTATTGCTGCTTTTAAACTGTTTTTTTTTATTTTTTTATACATAAACAAGCTTAATTGTTTTTTTTTTTAGCACTTTGCCTTTCCTTTCTTTTAAATGGGCATATACATACATATCAGTGACGTGCAGTCAGGGGAGGCAGGTGAGGCGGGGCCTCACGTGCCATCATGGAAAGAAAAAAAATGTAAAAAGAAAAAAAAAAAATTAAATTGTTATATGTATCCAGTGATTATACTATAAAGTTATTTCCCATTTAACTTCACCAGTTTTAGATTATTTTTATTCAAAATCGCTGAATTTTCACATTTGCCGTTCAAATACTGAGAAGAGACTTGCGGTGCGTCACCAGCCAGTTGAGCCTCGCCATGGATTGCGCAATGACTCGGCTAACTGCTGGCCTGCTGTGCAGTGAGACCGTATTGCTATATGAATTATATTATACATTTCATAGTTTAGTTAGCTGAGGCATATAATGTACAGTGTATTTTGTCAACAACTGTATGTGTGTAACGTATTTCTTGTGCTGAGCAATCATAAAACTGCTGCGAAGACGCACTGGGTGAGGCTCGCAGTAATCCCGCCTCCTGGTGGTAGAGGGCGGTAGTGATCCCAGAGATCATTCTTGCGACTACTCGGCTGCAGAAGAAGTGACAACAAGCAGCAGCAGTTAGCAGCGATCGTTTATTTTTTCCTCTCGCCTGAACTTTTAACATGGAGGATTACATATCTAAAATAAAACATTTTTTGTTATGCCCGTTTGATTGTGGACTATTACCAGAGGTGGGTAGTAACGCGCTATTTACTCCGTTACATCTACTTGAGTAACTTTTGGGATAAATTGTACTTCTAAGAGTAGTTTTAATGCAACATACTTTTACTTTTACTTGAGTATATTTATAGAGAAGAAACACTACTTTTACTCCGCTACTTTTACTCCGCTACTTTTATCTACATTCAGCTCGCTACTCGCTACTAATTTTTATCGATCTGTTAATGCACGCTTTGTTTGTTTTGGTCTGTCAGACAGACCTTCAAAGTGCCTGCGTTTCAACAAATACAGTCACTGGTGACGTTCACTCCGTTCCACCAATCAGATGCAGTCACTGGTGACGTTGGACCAATCAAACAGAGCCAGGGGTCACATGACCTGACTTAAACAAGTTGAAAAACTTATTCGGGTGTTACCATTTAGTGGTCATTTGTACGGAATATGTACTGTACTGTGCAATCTACTAATACAAGTTCCAATCAATCAATCAAAAGTGTGAAGGAAAAAAGACCCTTTTCCATTTCAACCGTACATCCCGTCAAAAGCCTAAAGACTGACTGCACAGTTCCTGTCTTCACAATAAAAGTGCCACTCCATCGCGCCTGCGCTTTCAAAATAAGAGTCTCCGAAAGCCAGCGCAAACAAGCTAGCATGCTACGGAGTTTGCCGCCAATGTATTTCTTGTAAAGTGTATAAAAACGAATATGGAAGCTGGACAAATAAGATGCCAAAAACCAACCACTTTCATGTGGTATTAGACAGAAAGGAGGAACTTTTTTTCTTCTCTATTTGAAAACGTGGACGTTATCATCACTACTGTCTGATTACAATCAATGCAAGTTATCAGAATCAGGTAATACACCAACTTATATTCTTGTCTTCATGAAAGAAAGGAATCTATATGTGTTAAACATGCATGTATATTCATTAAAACACTATTAACATGTAAACAAAAACGGCAAAATAAATAAATATAAATTATATACTGTATATATCAATGTATGTATATATATATATATATATATATATATATATGTATATATATATATATATATATATGTATATATATATATATATATATATATATATATATATGTGTGTGTATGTGTATATATATATATATATATATATATATATGTATGTGTGTGTGTGTGTTTATAAATATATACAGTGCCGGCCCAAGCCTCCATGGGGCCCTAAGCAAAATTTGATTTTGGGGCCCTCTATTTCTGCCAATAATATTGATTGATCATTCACACACCTACTATAAACTCATTGCGGCTCTGGCAGTGTTGTTTACATGATCCTATTGTCAGCCTGGCATGTCTTTACAAATGACATGTCATTTATAAAGATATGGGGGTGGCCCAGTTAAAAACATAAATAATACCAATGAATGAACGAATGATGTCCAGAGTGCCACATATGGTTCCTAATCTTAAAATGTAGAAAACATTCAGCTACAAGAGTGGCCTGGGGTTGAACAGTCCAAGTGATAAAGCTTTGTATTTACAGTAAAAGTGTCATCTTGTCTCATCAGTCTTGTACATATTAGTCTTTAATTACTACGGTAGTTTATATTTTTAGTTAATTGTTCATATTTAATGTTTACTTTGTACAAAGAGAGCGCAGTCTACTGAAGTTAAATTCCATGTGTGTTAAACATAACTGGACAATAAAGCTGATTCTGATTCACTTTATTATTTTTGGTAACAAAAACCTGAAACAGCAATGTGCAAAAATGTTGACCTAAAATTGTGTTTTTGTACAATAATATATCTTTGATCATTTAGAAATCATCAGTCAGACTCGTACATGCAAAAAAATGAAAAATATTTTTTTGTTAATTGCTTTTGGGGGCCCCCTGGTGGCCGCGGGGCCCTAAGCAAGCGCTTAGTACGCTTATGCCTTGGGCCGGCTCTGAATATATATATATATATATATATGTTTGTGTGTATATATGTATATATATGATATGTGTGTGTATGTTACTCATCAGTTACTCAGTACTTGAGTAGTTTTTTCACAACATACTTTTTACTTTTACTCAAGTAAATATTTGGGTGACTACTCCTTACTTTTACTTGAGTAATAAATCTCTAAAGTAACAGTACTCTTACTTGAGTACAATTTCTGGCTACTCTACCCACCTCTGACTATTACTGACACCTTGTGGCGATGGGAAAATGCTGCGCGTCATCACTTTGGGTATTTCCGGTTTATGACGTTAGTTCAGTTCATGAGACAATAAGTAGACAAGTTGTGTTAGCTCTTACAAGCCTTGGAAAAGATAAATCTGTAAGTAAACTGTTTAACTTGTTTATGTGGCTCAATATGAAGGTGGAAAGTGGCTAAATTTGATAGTAAGATGTGTATTGAAAAACGATTTTTGTGCACTAGTTTAATGGATGTTTGAGGACTTAAAATGGCTGCCGGTCGTGTATTTCCACCATAGAAATAGTTTTAACACTCAGCAGTGTTTGTTTGATGGTGGTGCTGTGTATTTGTGCGGAGCTGATGTTTACATATTGTGTATTACATTTCAGCAGAGGTGGGTAGAGTAGCCAGAAATTGTACTCAAGTAAGAGTACTGTTACTTTAGAGATTTATTACTCAAGTAAAAGTAAGGAGTAGTCACCCAAATATTTACTTGAGTAAAAGTAAAAAGTATGTTGTGAAAAAACTACTCAAGTACTGAGTAACTGATGAGTAACATACACACACACACATATATATATATATATATATATATATATATATATATATATATATATATATATATACATTGATATATACAGTATATAATTTATATGTATTTATTTTGCTGTTTTTGTTTACATGTTAAAGATGTTTTAATGAATATACATGCATGTTTAACATATAGATTCCTTTCTTTCATGAAGACTAGAATATAAGTTGGTGTATTACCTGATTCTGATGACTTGCGTTGATTGTAATCAGACAGTAGTGATGATAACGTCCACGTTTTCAAATGGAGGAGAAGAAAAGTTCCTCCTTTCTGTCTAATACCACATGAAAGTGGTGGGTTTTTGGCATCTTATTTGTACAGCTTCCATATTCGTTTTTATACACTTTACAAGAAATATATTGGCGTCAAACTCCTTAGCTTGCTAGCTTGTTTGCGCTGGCTTTCGGAGACTCTTGTTTTGAAAGCGCAGGCGCGATGGAGCGGCACTTTTATTGTGAAGACAGGAACTGTGCAGTCAGTCTTTAGGCTTTTGACGGGATGTACGGTTGAAATAAAAAAGTATCTTTTTTCCTTCACACTTTTGATTGATTGATTGATTGGAACTTTTATTAGTAGATTGCACAGTACAGTACATATTCCCTACAATTGACCACTAAATGGTAACACCCGAATACGTTTTTCAACTTGTTTAAGTCAGGTCATGTGACCACCTGGCTCTGTTTGATTGGTCCAACGTCACCAGTGACTACATCTGATTGGTGGAACGAAGTGAAACGTCACCAGTAAGGCAGGCACTTTGAAGGTCTGTCCGACAGACCAAAACAAACAAAGCGTGCATTAACAGATCGATAAAAATTAGTAGAGAGTAGCGAGCTGAATGTAGATAAAAGTAGCGGAGTAAAAGTAGCGGAGTAAAAGTAGCGGAGTAAAAGTAGCGTTCCTTCTCTATAAATATACTTAAGTAAAAGTAAAAGTATGTTGCATTAAAACTACTTTTAGAAGTACAATTTATCCCAAAAGTTACTCAAGTAGATGTAACGGAGTAAATGTAGCGCGTTACTACCCACCTCTGCATTTCAGTGTGTTGATTGAATCATATAGCTTATACATTGTCATTGTGCGCATTTCAGTTTTACAAAAAAATAAATAAAAGTCCAGTGCAAGACAAAGCAAGATCAACAACAATAAAGAGCCTAAATGGATTCATCTGCTTTGGAACTTTATTAGAACATCCTGGATTGGTTGTTAGCTGTCTGCCAAGCTGTATAACCTCAACACATATAGTGAGGGCAGAACAGTTTTCTAAACTAGACTTTCAATCGAAGCAGGAGGTAATAATTAAAGGAAGATCTCCATCGAGACAGAGATACTTTTAAAACTGAAGAAAGATAAGGAAGACTTCTATAAACAAGTTATCGATGCTTTTGTTCAGAAGGAGCTGCGCATGGACTTCATTTATAAGTAAAGTTAAGACCATAATAACGTTTTTTTTTTATTAAATGTGCTTTTTTGTGTGCTACAGTTTGTATGTGTAAAGTTAAAGTTAAGTTAAAGTACCAATGATTGTCACACACACACTAGGTGTGGTGAAATTTGTCCTCTGCATTTGACCCATCCCCTTGATCACCCCCTGGGAGGTGAGAAGAGCAGTGGGCAGCAGCGGCGCCGCGCCCCGGAATCATTTTTGGTGATTTAACCCCCAATTCCAACCCTTGATGCTGAGTGCCAAGCAGGGAAGAATGCTGGTATGAGCTTTTAAACATAACCCGTTAACGTCAATCAAATGGTGAATAAGATACTCTTTAGGGTTCATATGTTTGTAAATCTGACTGTAATGAAGTCAGTGCCTCACCAGCCATCAACCTCACCGCACGTCACTGATATATATACAGTTAGGTCCATAAATATTTGGACATTGACACAATTTTCAGGATTCCAGCTCTGTACAACACCACAATGGATTTGAAATGAAACCATTAATATGTGCTTTAAGTGCAGACTTTGAGCTTTAATTTGAGGGTATTTACATCCAAATCAGGTGAACAGTGTAGGAATCACAACACATTTTATATGTGCCTTCCACTTTTTAAGGGACCAAAAGTAATTGGACGAACTAACATAATCATAAATCAAATTGTCACTTTTTAATACTTTGTTGCAAATCCTTTGCAGTCAATGACAGCCTGAAGTGTGGAACACATAGACATCACCAGACCATCATGTATCACACGTCATATATCACACGTCATATATCACACATCATATATCACACATCATGTATCACACATCATGTATCACACATCATGTATCACACATCATATGTCACACATCATATGTCAGACATCATGTATCACACATCAAGTATCACACATCATGTATCACACATCATGTATCACACATCAAACATCATGTATCACACATCATGTATCACACATCATGTATCACACATCATACATTACACATCATGTATCACACATCATACATCACACATCATATATCACACATCATGTATCACACATCATGTATCACACATCATATATCACACGTCATGTATCACATGTTATTATATCACACATCATACATCACACTTCATACATCACATATCATATTTAACACGTAATATATCACACATCCTGTATCACACATCATGTATCAGACATCATGTATCACACATCATGTATCACACATCATGTATCACACGTCATATATCACACGTCATATATCACACGTGATATATCACACGACATATATCACACGTTGTGTATCACACATCATGTATCACACATCATACATCACACATCACACATCATGTATCACACATCATGTATCACACATCATATGTCACACATCATATGTCACACATCATGTATCACACATCAAGTATCACACATCATGTATCACACATCATGTATCACACATCAAACATCATGTATCACACATCATGTATCACACATCATACATTACACATCATGTATCACACATCATACATCACACATCATATATCACACATCATGTATCACACATCATGTATCACACATCATATATCACACGTCATGTATCACATGTTATTATATCACACATCATACATCACACTTCATACATCACATATCATATTTAACACGTAATATATCACACATCCTGTATCACACATCATGTATCAGACATCATGTATCACACATCATGTATCACACATCATGTATCACACGTCATATATCACACGTCATATATCACACGACATATATCACACGTTGTGTATCACACATCATGTATCACACATCATACATCACACATCACACATGTATCACACGTCATATATCACACATCATATATCACACGTCATATATCACACGTCATGTATCACACGTCATGTATCACACGTCATGTATCACACGTCATGTATCACACATCATGTATCACACATCATATATCACACATATATCACACATCATGTATCACACATCATATATCACACATCATGTATCACACATCATACATTACACATCATGTATCACATGTCATATATCACACATCATATCTCACACATCATGTATCACACATCATGTATCACACATCATACATCACACTTCATACATCACACGTCATATCACACATCATATATCACAGGTCATACATCACACATCGTGTATCACACGTCATATATCACACGTCATGTATCACACGTCATATATCACACATCATACATCACACATCATACATCACACGTCATGTATCACACATCATGTATCACAAATCATGTATCACACATCATGTATCACACGTCATATATAACACATCATACATCACACGTCATATATCACACGTCATGTATCACACGTCATGTATCACACATGTATCACACATCATACATCAAACATCACACATCATGTATCACACGTCATATATCACACGTCATATATCACACATCATGTATCACACGTCATGTATCACACGTCATGTATCACACATCATGTATCACACATCATGTATCACACATCATGTATCATATATCACACATCATGTATCACACATCATATGTCACACATCATATGTCACACATCATGTATCACACATCATGTATCACACATAATGTATCACACGTCATATATAACACATCATACATCACACGTCATATATCAAACGTCATATACCACACGTCATGTATCACACATCATGTATCACACATCACGTATCACACGTCATATATCACACATCATGTATCACACGTCATGTATCACACGTCATGCATCACACGTCATATATAACACATCATACATCACACGTCATATATCACACGTCATGTATCACACGTCATGTATCACACGTCATGTATCACACGTCATGTGTCACACGTCATATATCACACATCATATATCACACATCATGTATCACACATCATGTATCACACATGTATCACACATCATATGCCACACATCATATGCCACACATCATATATCACACATCATGTATCACACGTCATATATCACACGCCATGTATCACACATCATGTATCACACATCATGTATCACACGTCATGTATCACACGTCATGTATCACACGTCATATATAACACATCATACATCACACGTCATATATCAAACGTCATATATCACACGTCATGTATCACACATCATGTATCACACATCACGTATCACACGTCATATATCACACATCATGTATCACACGTCATGCATCACACGTCATGTATCACACGTCATGTATCACACATCATGTATCACACATCATGTATCACACATCATATATCACACATCATGTATCACATATCATGTATCACTCATCATATATCACACATCATGTATCAAACATCATACATCACACATCATACATCACACATCATGTATCACACATCATATATCACACATCATGTATCACACATCATGTATCACTCATCATATATCACACATCATGTATCACACATCATGTATCACTCATCATATATCACATATCATGTATCACACATCATATATCACACATCATGTATCACACATCATGTATCACTCATCATATATCACACATCATGTATCAAACATCATACATCACACATCATGTGTCACACATGTATCACACGTCATATATCCATCCATCCATCCATTTTCTACCGCTTATTCCCTTTGGGGTCGCGGGGGGCGCTGGAGCCTATCTCAGCTACAATCGGGCGGAAGGCGGTTTACACCCTGGACAAGTCGCCACCTCATCGCAGGGCCAACACAGATAGACAGACAACATTCACACTCACATCCACACACTAGGGCCAATTTAGTGTTGCCAATCAACTTATCCCCAGGTGCATGTCTTTAATAATATAATAATATTATTATTATACGTCATATATCACACATCATATATCACACATCATGTATCACACATCATGTATCACACATCATGTATCACACATCATACATCACACATCATACATCACACTTTATACATCACACATGTATCACACATCATGTATCACACATCATACATCACACGTCATATATCACACGTCATGTATCACACATCATGTATCACACATCATACATCACACATCATGTATCACACGTCATATATCACACATGTATCACACATCATGTATCACACGTCATATATAACACATCATACATCACACGTCATATATCACACGTCATGTATCACACATCATACATCACACATCACACATCACATATCACACGTCATGTATCACACGTCATGTATCACACGTCATGTATCACACATCATGTATCACACATCATATATCACACATCATGTATCACACATCATGTAACACATCATATATCACACATCATGTATCACACATCATGTATCACACATCATGTATCACACATCATATGTCACACATGTATCACACATCATACATCATGTATCACACATCATATATCACGTCATGTATCACACATCATGTATCACACATCATGTATCAGACATCATGTATCACACGTCATGTATCACACGTCATATATCACACGTCATATATCACACGACATATATCACACATCATGTATCACACATCATACATCACACATCACACATGTATCACACGTCATATACCACACGTCATATATCACACATCATGTATCACACGTCATGTATCACACGTCATGTATCACACATCATGTATCACACGTCATATATCACACATCATATATCACACATCATGTATCACACATCATATATCACACATCATATGTCACACATCATGTATCACACATCATACATCACACATGTATCACGTCATATATCACACGTCATATATCACACATCATATATCACACATCATGTATCACACATCATATATCACACATCATATATCACACATCATGTATCACACGTCATGTATCACACGTCATGTATCACACGTCATGTATCACACATCATGTATCACACGTCATATATCACACATCATATATCACACATCATGTATCACACATCATATATCACACATCATATGTCACACATCATGTATCACACATCATACATCACACATCATGTATCACGTCATATATCACACGTCATATATCACACATCATATATCACACATCATATCTCACACATCATGTATCACACGTCATGTATCACACATCATGTATCACACATCATATCTCACACATCATGTATCACACATGTATCACACATCATACATCACACATCATACATCACACTTCATACATCACACGTCATATATCACACATCATATATCACAGGTCATACATCACACATCGTGTATCACACGTCATATATCACACGTCATGTATCACACGTCATGTATCACACATCATGTATCACACGTCATATATCACACATCATACATCACACATCATACGTCATATATATCACGTCATATATCACACGTCATATATCACACATCATGTATCACACGTCATGTATCACACGTCATGTATCACACATCATGTATCACACATCATACATCAAACATCACACATCATGTATCACACGTCATATATCACACTCATATATCACACGTCATGTATGACACGTCATGTATCACACATCATGTATCACACATCACGTATCACACGTCATATATCACACATCATTTATCACACGTCATGTATCACACGTCATGCATCACACGTCATATATAACACATCATACATCACACGTCATATATCACACGTCATGTATCACACGTCATGTATCACACATGTATCACACGTCATATATCACACGTCATATATCACACGTCATATATCACACATCATGTATCACACGTCATGTATCACACGTCATGTATCACACATCATGTATCACACATCATACATCAAACATCACACATCATGTATCACACGTCATATATCACACTCATATATCACACGTCATGTATGACACGTCATGTATCACACATCATGTATCACACATCACGTATCACACGTCATATATCACACATCATTTATCACACGTCATGTATCACACGTCATGCATCACACGTCATATATAACACATCATACATCACACGTCATATATCACACGTCATGTATCACACGTCATGTATCACACGTCATGTATCACACATCATATATCACACATCATATATCACACATCATGTATCACACATCATGTATCACACATGTATCACACATCATATGCCACACATCATATATCACACATCATGTATCACACGTCATATATCACACGCCATGTATCACACATCATGTATCACACATCATGTATCACACATCATGTATCACACGTCATATATAACACATCATACATCACACGTCATACATCACACGTCATATATCAAACGTCATGTATCACAGATCATGTATCACACATCACGTATCACACGTCATATATCACACATCATGTATCACACGTCATGCATCACACGTCATGTATCACACATCATGTATCACACATCATGTATCACTCATCATATATCACACATCATGTATCAAACATCATACATCACACATCATACATCACACATCATGTGTCACACATGTATCACACGTCATATATCACACATCATACATCACACATCATGTGTCACACATGTATCACACGTCATATATCCATCCATCCATCCATTTTCTACCGCTTATTCCCTTTGGGGTCGCGGGGGGCGCTGGAGCCTATCTCAGCTACAATCGGGCGGAAGGCGGTTTACACCCTGGACAAGTCGCCACCTCATCGCAGGGCCAACACAGATAGACAGACAACATTCACACTCACATCCACACACTAGGGCCAATTTAGTGTTGCCAATCAACTTATCCCCAGGTGCATGTCTTTAATAATATAATAATATTATTATTATTATTATACGTCATATATCACACATCATATATCACACATCATGTATCACACATCATGTATCACACATCATGTATCACACATCATACATCACACATCATACATCACACTTTATACATCACACATGTATCACACATCATGTATCACACATCATACATCACACGTCATATATCACACGTCATGTATCACACATGTATCACACATCATACATCACACATCATGTATCACACGTCATATATCACACATGTATCACACATCATGTATCACACGTCATATATAACACATCATACATCACACGTCATATATCACACGTCATGTATCACACATCATACATCACACATCACATATCACACGTCATGTATCACACGTCATGTATCACACGTCATGTATCACACATCATGTATCACACATCATGTATCACACATCATATATCACACATCATGTATCACACATCATGTATCACACATCATATATCACACATCATGTATCACACATCATGTATCACACATCATGTATCACACATCATGTATCACACATCATGTATCACACATCATACATCATGTATCACACGTCATATATCACACATCATATATCACGTCATGTATCACACATCATGTATCACACATGATGTATCACACATCATGTATCAGACATCATGTATCACACATCATATATCACACGTCATATATCACACGACATATATCACACATCATGTATCACACATCATACATCACACATCACACATGTATCACACGTCATATATCACACGTCATATATCACACATCATGTATCACACGTCATGTATCACACGTCATGTATCACACGTCATGTATCACACATCATGTATCACACGTCATATATCACACATCATATATCACACATCATGTATCACACATCATATGTCACACATCATGTATCACACATCATACATCACACATCATGTATCACGTCATATATCACACGTCATATATCACACATCATATATCACACATCATGTATCACACATCATATATCACACATCATATATCACACATCATGTATCACACGTCATGTATCACACGTCATGTATCACACATCATGTATCACACGTCATATATCACACATCATATATCACACATCATGTATCACACATGATATATCACACATCATATGTCACACATCATGTATCACACATCATACATCACACATCATGTATCACGTCATATATCACACGTCATATATCACACATCATATATCACACATCATATCTCACACATGTATCACACGTCATGTATCACACATCATGTATCACACATATCTCACACATCATGTATCACACATGTATCACACATCATACATCACACTTCATACATCACACTTCATACATCACACGTCATATATCACACATCATATATCACAGGTCATACATCACACATCGTGTATCACACGTCATATATCACACGTCATGTATCACACGTCATACATCACACATCATACATCATATATATCACGTCGTGTATCACACATCATACATCACACATCATACATCACACTTTATACATCACACATCATGTATCACACATCATGTATCACAAATCATACATCACACGTCATATATCACACGTCATGTATCACACATCATGTATCACACATCATACATCAAACATCACACATCATGTATCACACGTCATATATCACACGTCATATATCACACGTCATGTATCACACGTCATGTATCACACATCATGTATCACACGTCATGTATCACACATCATGTATCACACATCATACATCAAACATCACACATCATGTATCACACGTCATATATCACACGTCATGTATCACACATCATGTATCACACGTCATGTATCACACATCATGTATCACACATCATACATTTGGGGCGGCATGGCGAAGTGGGTAGATCAACCGTGCCAGAAACCTGAGGGTTGCAGGTTCGCTCCCCGCCTCTTACCATCCAAAAAAAAAAAAAATCGCTGCCGTTGTGTCCTTGGGCGGGACACTTCACCCTTTGCCCCCGGTGCCACTCACACCGGTGAATTGAATGATGAATGATAGGTGGTGGTCGGAGGGGCCGTTGGCGCAAATTGCAGCCACGCTTCCGTCAGTCTGCCCCAGGGCAGCTGTGGCTATGAAAGTAGCTTACCACCACCAGGTGTGAATGATTGATGGGTTCTACATGTAAAGCGACTTTGGGTACTTAGAAAAGCGCTATATAAATCCCAGTTATTATTATTATTATTATTATACATCACACATCATGTATCACACATTTGTCGTATCACACATCATGTATCACACATCATATATCACACATCATGTATCACACAACGGGACGGCGTGGCGCAGTGGGAGAGTGGCCGTGCGCAACCCGAGGGTCCCTGGTTCAATCCCCACCTAGTACCAACCTCGTCATGTCCGTTGTGTCCTGAGCAAGACACTTCACCCTTGCTCCTGATGGCTGCTGGTTAGCTGCCTTGCATGGCAGCTCCCTCCATCAGTGTGTGAATGTGTGTGTGAATGGGTAAATGTGGAAGTAGTGTCAAAGCGCTTTGAGTACCTTGAAGGTAGAAAAGCGCTATACAAGTACAACCCATTTATCATTATCATTTATGTATCACACATCATATGTCACACATCATGTATCACACATCATGTATAACACATCATACATCACACGTCATATATCAAACGTCATGTATCACACATCACGTATCACACGTCATATATCACACATCATGTATCACACGTCATGTATCACACGTCATGCATCACACGTCATATATAACACATACATCACACGTCATATATCACACGTCATGTATCACACGTCATGTATCACACGTCATACATCAAACATCACACATCATGTATCACACGTCATATATCACACGTCATGTATCACATGTCATGTATCACACATCATATATCACACATCATGTATCACACATCATGTATCACACATCATATGTCACACATCATATGTCACACATCATGTATCACACATCATGTATCAAACATCATACATCACACATCATACATCACACATCATGTGTCACACATCATGTATCACACGTCATATATCACACATCATATATCACACATCATGTATCACACATTATGTATCACACATCATGTATCACACATCATACATCACACTTTATACATCACACATCATGTATCACACATCATGTATCACACATCATGTATCACACATCATATATCACACATCATGTATCAAACATCATACATCACACATCATACATCACACATCATGTGTCACACATCATGTATCACACGTCATATATCACACATCATATATCACACATCATGTATCACACATCATGTATCACACATCATGTATCACACATCATACATCACACTTTATACATCACACATCATGTATCACACATCATGTATCACAAATCATACATCACACGTCATATATCACACGTCATGTATCACACATCATGTATCACACATCATACATCACATATCACACGTCATGTATCACACATCATGTATCACACATCATGTATCACACATCATACATCACATATCACACGTCATGTATCACACGTCATATATCACACATCATGTATCACACATCATGTATCACACGTCATGTATCACACGTCATGTATCACACGTCATATATCACACATCATATATCACACATCATGTATCACACATTATGTATCACACATCATGTATCACACATCATACATCACACATCATACATCACACTTTATACATCACACATCATGTATCACACATCATATATCACACATCATGTATCAAACATCATACATCACACATCATACATCACACATCATGTGTCACACATCATGTGTCACACATCATGTATCACACGTCATATATCACACATCATGTATCACACATCATGTATCACACATCATACATCACACATCATACATCACACTTTATACATCACACATCATGTATCACACATCATGTATCACAAATCATACATCACACGTCATATATCACACGTCATGTATCACACATCATGTATCACACATCATACATCACATATCACACGTCATGTATCACACATCATGTATCACACATCATACATCACATATCACACGTCATGTATCACACGTCATGTATCACACATCATGTATCACACATCATGTATCACACGTCATGTATCACACGTCGTGTGACGTGTATCACACATCATGTTTCACACATCATATATCACACATCATACATCACACATCATGTATCACACATCATACATCACACATCATACATCACACGTCATGTATCATACGTCATGTATCACACGTCATGCTCTTCCCGACACTACTGGTGCTCCTAATCAGATGTAAAATTGACTTGTTCTCCTCATTGCTGTTACTTGGTGTAGACATGCTTGGGGACTGCGGGTCACAACCAAATCAACAATGGAGGCGGACTACAGTGTTGTTTTCTGAGTGTACATTTACTGTTGATGTGTTCAACAATGCCGCACACAGTTACAGTATTTTGTGTCAGTCAAACACAAACACGTTGGCCACAACTCTCGGTTTAGGAGTGTAAAATGCCATCCCACAGCAGTGTATGTATGTATGGCTTCGTCACGACATTACTACTGATGCTTCTAATCAATTGTAGAATTGTCAGTCTTTGCTTCTCAGGGTAGGCATGCACTACTACAGCACATCACAACCAAAACAATGACCAGTAATAAGCCCTCCCACAGCAGTGTGTGGCCTGGCTATTTATGGCTTTGTCTTGACACTACTGATGCTTCTAATCAATTCTTTGCTACTCAGTGTAGGCATACAATGAACAGCAATAAGCCCTCCCACAGCAGTGTGTGGTCAGGCTATGCATGGCTTTGTCTTGGCACTACTGATGCTTCTAATCAATTGTAAAATTGTCAGTCTTTGCTACTCAGGGTAGGCATGCAATGAACAATGAACAGCAATAAGCCCTCCCACAGCAGTGTGCGGCCAGGCTATGTATGGCTTCGTCTCAACACTACTGAGGCTTCTAATCAATTGTAAAATTGTCAGTCTTTGCTACTCAGGGTAGGCATGCGCGACTACGGCATATCACAACCAAAACAATGACCAGCAATAAGCCCTCCCACAGCAGTGTGTGGCTAGGCTATGTATGGCTTCGTCTCGACACTACTGATGCTTCTAATCAATTGTAAATTTGTCGGTCTTTGCTACTCAGGCTAGGCATGCAATGAACAATGAACAGCAATAAGCCCTCCCACAGCAGTGTGCAGCCAGGCTATGTATGGCTTCATCTCGACACTACTGACGCTTCTAATCAATTGTAAAATTGTCAGTCTTTGCTACTCAGGGTAGGCATGCGCGACTACAGCATATCACAACCAAAACAATGACCAGCAATAAGCCCTCCCACAGCAGTGTGTGGCCAGGCTGTGTATGGCTTCGTCTCGACACTACTGATGCTTCTAATCAATTGTAAATTTGTCGGTCTTTGCTACTCAGGCTAGGCATGCAATGAACAATGAACAGCAATAAGCCCTCCCACAGCAGTGTGCAGCCAGGCTATGTATGACTTCATCTCGACACTACTGACGCTTGTAATCAATTGTAAAATTGTCAGTCTTTGCTACTCAGGGTAGGCATGCGCGACTACAGCACATCACAACCAAAACAATGACCAGCAATAAGCCCTCCCACAGCAGTGTGTGGCCAGGCTATGCATGGCTCTCTCTTGACACTACTGATGCTTCTAATCAATTGTAAAATTGTCAGTCTTTGCTACTCAGTGTAGGCATGCAATGAAAAATGAACAGCAATAAGCCCTCCCACAGCAGTGTGCAGCCAGGCTATGTATGGCTTCATCTCGATACTACTGACGCTTCTAATCAATTGTAAAATTGTCAGTCTTTGCTACTCAGGGTAGGCATGCGCGACTACAGCACATCACAACCAAAACAATGACCAGCAATAAGCCCTCCCACAGCAGTGTGTGGCCAGGCTATGCATGGCTCTCTCTTGACACTACTGATGCTTCTAATCAATTGTAAAATTGTCAGTCTTTGCTACTCAGTGTAGGCATGCAATGAAAAATGAACAGCAATAAGCCCTCCCACAGCAGTGTGCGGCCAGGCTATGTATGGCTTCGTCTCGACATTACTGATGCTTCTAATCAATTGTAAAATTGGCGGTCTTTGCTACTCAGGGTAGGCATGCGTGACTACAGCACATCACAACCAAAACAATGACCAGCAATAAGCCCTCCCACAGCAGTGTGCAGCCAGGCTATGTATGGCTTCGTCTCGACATTACTGATGCTTCTAATCATTTGTAAAATTGGCGGTCTTTGCTACTCAGGGTAGGCATGCATGACTACAGCACATCACAACCAAAACAATGACCAGCAATAAGCCCTCCCACAGCAGTGTGCAGCCAGGCTATGTATGGCTTCGTCTTGACAAGGGCTGTGAATCTTTGGGCACCACAAGGTTCGATTCGATTCTTGAGGGTAACGATTCGATTCTCGATTCAAAATCAATACTTTTTTCAATAACATTGGGTGCCCGTTCTATGAGTAACTACATTGCTCCATAACATAGATGAACATATCTTATCAATGTTTATATTACTTAAAAGAAAACTGGCTTTGTTTGATAAAATGTTACCAAACAATTACTGAAGTGGCTGGATAGGACACATTTTGGGAGAAAAAAAAAATCGATTAAGAATCGTTACATATAAGAATCAATTCGAGTCTCTACACTACTGATGGTTCTACTACTACTCAGTTACAACCAGCAATAAGCCATCCCACAGCAGTGTGTGACCAGGCTATTGTGATTGAAAAGAACCAACTGTCTAGGCATGCGTCTTGAAAATGTGTCTCTTACCTGCGAATGTACAAGAACATCAGCAGACTCAAGAACAGCATGGCTAACACTCCCACGGTGGAACCGACCAGAACCCCCAGACTGTACCGACCTGGAAATTCCAAAACCGTGCGTAAGAAAGGGTTGAAAAGGATCATTATGTTAAAAAACAAAAGAGCAGCAAAGACCGTTTTCAATGCGAGGGGAGGACGTGTTGAAGGCCACACTGTCCAAGCCTAGAGGGTTGACGCTGAAACAGACCAACAAAAAGGTGTCTCCGTCCGGAAGCTGGAGAGTGACAACGCTGGTCGTGGCCCCGCCCTCGAGGGCCACCTCCGTGATGGCAGATTGATTGACAGGCACCCCGGATAACTCCCAACGCAGCAAAGGGGGCGGGTTGGCCCGGCTGTCACAGGAGCATCGTGTCTGGGATGAGACGTCTTCGCAGTGGGACGAGGCCAGGATCTCTGGCCGGACTGAGGAGCGGCAGTGGTTTGAACGTGCGAGAACATTCCAAACGACATGAAACGTGTGTAAAGATAGGCTCACATGTGACATTGATGTTGAGAGGCTCAGAGACGTCAAGGCCGTGGACGTTGACAGTTTGACAGTAGAAGTCTTCCTGTGAAAGTTTTTTCACGTTGAAGGAGATCGCCTCTCCCTGGCCCATCACCTCACGCTCCCCGGCAGCCACTCTGTACCACGTGAAGTTGGCCACTGCTGGATTGGCCACGCTCGTGCACCTTAAAGTCACAGTGCTGCCGTCTGGGACCGGGCCGGACGGATACACCGCCACCAAAGTGTTTCTAGGAGGATCTGGAAGAAAAATACGCTCCTGTTAGAGCTCAGTGAACACCAGAGGTGGGACCAAGTCATTGTTTTGCAAGTCACAAGTAAGTCTCAAGTCTTTGCCCTCAAGTCCGAGTCAAGTCCCGAGTCAAGACAGGCAAGCCCCGAGTCAAGTCCAAAGTCAAGACTGGAAAGTCTCAAGTCAAGTCCTAAGTCCTGCATTTTGAGTTTCGAGTCCTTTCAAGTCCTTTTAACCACAGACTAATATATTAACACAGATTGTGTATGCTTTTCAAACGCTGTATTTATTTATTAAAACAAGTGCATTTTAAATTGCAGGAAAGAAAATTGTGCTGACATTGCACTTTATAATAGCACTATTAACCAGTCATTTTAAACATTAACTCATTCCTTTACAGAACAAACACATTGAAAAATAAAGTGCAAATGTACTTATTTGTACAAAAGTGTTAACATTGAAAAAACATGACATATACGTGAACATAACAAAAAAGTTGTACTTTTTATATGTCAGGGCCCTATGCTGCATTGCATTTGCAAAAGACCAAATTAGCCAAGAGTCTGTCAGTCATTTGTGCACGATGGGGGCGTAGTATGATGCCACCATGGCTGAAAACTCGCTCCACTGGAGCACTGGAGGCAGGCACTGCCAAGACTCTCATGGCCACTCGTAACAGTGAAGGAAGAGTCTTCATGTTCAATGCCCAGAACAAAAGGGGGGAGAGAGTTGTTTTGGGTTGGTGCACTACTTGTAAGTGTATCTTGTGTTTTTTATGTTGATTTAATTAAAAAAAGAAAAGAAAAAAAATTATTTCTTGTGCGGCCCGATACCAATCGATCCACGGACCAGTACCGGGCCGTGGCCCGGTGGTTGGGGACCACTGAGGTAAACAACCAACAGTATGTCAGAAAGCTAGCTAAAACGGTACACATATTCATAATATAGTATACATTTTAACTGACCTTTATTTTACTATTTTTAGGTGGCTAAAATACGCGGTGCTGCTGACCGCCGTCTAACGTTACGTGTGATATATTGACTAACGTAACCCTGCTTAAAAAAAATCACTGAACAAAAAGTATGAATAAGGTAGTGAACTGCAACAGATTCCCGTGTTTGCAATAACGTTATAACGTTAGCAGTGAGTTTACAGCCTCACTGATTTAACTACACAGCAAATAAAAGTCACATTACTTAGCCAATAAACGTTATCTTACATCAAATTCATGACTCGAGTCTGACTCGAGTCCAAGTCATGTGACTCGAGTCCACACCTCTGGTGAACACCTTAGCTTCCTTACAGAATACTTTCAATTCAACCCTCATTTGTAAACCTCTTACAGATTTCTAACAGATTTTTGTGTCATAACATTTTATTTAGACTTAAAAAAATTTAAGCTATCGTAATATTTAAGTCCCATCTTAACACTAATTTGTATACTCTTGCCTTTAAAGGGGAACATTATCACCAGACCTATGTAAGCGTCAATATATACCTTGATGTTGCAGAAAAAAGACTATATATTTTTTTAACCGATTTCCGAAATCTAAATGGGTGAATTTTGGCGAATTAAACGCCTTTCTATTATTCGCTCTCGGAGCGATGACGTCAACGTGACGTCACATCGGGAAGCAATCCGCCATTTTCTCAAACACTGTGTCATGTCTGTGTAATCATGTTTTGTCTTAGTCATGTTTTGTTTGGTTATTGGACTTTTTAGTTTCTGGCTTTTCACTCCCTTGTCTTGTTTCCACGATTACCCATTAGTTTCACCTGTTCCACGTTTGGACTCATTGTGCACTCTTGTTTGTCACCATAGCAACCCATTAGTTTTCACCTGTCACGTCACGCACCTGTTTCACGTTTTGAGTCACACACCTGTTTTCGTTAATCATGTCTGTAGTATTTAAGTTCATTGTTTTTCAGTTTGTCTTTCTGGTGACATCCCCACATTTATGCTCTGCACAGTTCTGACTCTTTTTTCATGTCCATCGTTCAAACTGCTCCTTTTTGTCCATGCCAAGTAAGTTTTGTTTATTATTGCCACAGTTAGTGTTTTTTTGTTGTTCATAGTTTTTGCCTTTGTGCAAGTATTTGGTTTCATAGTTTGTTCTCCGCCATTGTGCGCGCCTTTTGTTTACTTCCTTGTTTTGTATTTATAGTGTTTAAATAAAAATGTACCTTCATTCCCGTCTCGCCCGAGCCAACTTTCCGTTGCCTTCGAGAAAAACTAAACCCCAGGACCAAGTCATGACACACTGAGTCAAATCAGCTCTGTTATTTTCTGTTTTTTCGACTGTTTTCCGTACCTTGGAGACATCATGCCTCGTCGGTGTGTTGTCGGAGGGTGTAACAACACGAACAGGGACAAATTCAAGTTACACCAGTGGCCCAAAGATGCGAAAGTGGCAAGAAATTGGACGAAATTTGTTCAAAATACGAGGGTGTGGGGAAAGCCGACGAAATGGTCAGTCGTTTGTTCCGCACACTTTACCGACGAAAGCTATGCTACGACAGAGATGGCAAGAATGTGTGGATATCCTGCGACACTCAAAGCAGATGCATTTCCAACGATAAAGTCAAAGAAATCTGCCGTCAGACCCCCAATCTGCCGGAGTGTGTGAGCAATTCAGGGACAAAGGACCTCGGTAGCATGGCAAGCAATGGCGGCAGTTTGTTCCCGCAGACGAGCGAGCTAAACCCCCCTGGATGTCTTGGCTCACACCGCTTCTACCGTCTCTTATGCCACCGAAGATGATCAAGAGAAGAATATCGACCCTAGCTTCCCTGGCCTGCTGACATCAACTCCAAAACTGGACAGATCAGCTTTCAGGAAAAGAGAGCAGATGAGGGTATGTCTACAGAATATATAGCGCGCCTGAAATGGGCTGTCTGCACTCTCAAAGTGCATGTTGTTGCCAAATGTATTTCATATGCTGTAAACCTAGTTCATAGTTGTTAGTTTCCTTTAATGCCAAACAAACACATACCAATCGTTGGTTAGAAGGCGATCGCCAAATTCGTCCTCGCTTTCTCCCGTGTCGCTGGCTATCGTGACGTTTTCGTCGGTTTCGCTTGCATACGGTTCAAACCGATATGGCTCAATAGCTTCAGTTTCTTCTTCAATTTCGTTTTCGCTACCTGCCTCCACACTACAACCATCCGTTTCAATACATGCGTAATCTGTTGAATCGCTTAAGCCGCTGAAATCTGAGTCTGAATCCGAGCTAATGTCGCTATAGCTTGCTGTTCTATCCGCCATGTTTGTTTGAGTTGGCATCACTATGTGACATCACAGGAAAATGGACGGGTGTATATAACGATGGTTAAAATCAGGCACTTTGAAGCTTTTTTTTTTAGGGATATTGCGTGATGGGTAAGATTTTGAAAAAAACTTCAAAAAATAAAATAAGCCACTGGGAACTGATTTTTAATGGTTTTAACCCTTCTGAAATTGTGATAATGTTCCCCTTTAAATAAACACCCCTTTTGACCAGTTGATCTGCCGTCTCTTTCCTGCTCTGCCCCCCTCCCCTGTGTGGAGAGGTAATCAGGTGACCACAGATGAGGCGCTAGCTGTTCAAAGTCAGGACCCGTGGTGGACCACTCATCTGTGCATCACTTGGTGCTGACTTGTCTCCACTCAAGATGATCCCCTACTGGCCCCCCACTATGGACTGGACTCTCACACTATTAACTAGATCCACTCGACATCCATTGCATCGGTCGCCCAGGGGAACGGGTTCCCACATCTGCGGTCCTCTCCAAGGTTTCTCATTGTGCCCATTGGGTTGAGTTTTTCCTTGCCCCGATGTGGGATCAGGGGCCGTATTTATCAAGCGTCTTAGAATTACTCCTAAGAAGTCTGCTAAGAGTTGACTTATGAGTAAAGAAATTCTTCACTGAAAGCTGCACTTAAAAATTAGTTATCAAGCGTCTTACCCACACTTTCAGCGAAGTGTAGGACTGAATCTTAAGTGTCACACTCAGAGCTGAATTACGACATTACTATGTGCCGTAAACGGAATATTAGGTGACGTCATTTCCGTGTCCATAGAAATGACCAATCACGGAAGGGAATCCCTTGTCTAAGAATAAAGAAATATCTTGGAAATATTTAAGTGGACAATGGGAGTGTATATTTTGACATTAAACTACAAAATAAGACAAAACAAACAAACAATATTGGCAATGAATCAAAAATAAATGTTTCCTTTTCTTTCCAATTCATTTTACTTAATGGACTAAATATGCAAATTCTCAGGACTTAAGTGTAAAATGGCACTCTAAGACGCTTGATAAATACGGCCCCTGAGGGGGGGGATGTTGTTGTGGATTGTGCAGCCCTTTGAGACACTTGTGATTAAGGGCTATATAAATAAACTTTGATTGATTGACTTTTAATATACATTTTAAACATGAAAACCAAGTTACAGTTTAATTAAGGCAGAGAAAAATGGCAACTCTGTAAATGTGGTAAATGAAAGGGAAAAAACAAGTGGTATCCATCTATCCATCTTCTTCCGCTTAGCTGAGGTCGGGTCGCGGGGGAAGCAGCCTAAGCAGGGAAGCCCAGACTTTCCTCTCCCCAGCCACTTCGTCCAGCTCTTCCCGGGGAATCCTGAGGCGTTCCCAGGCCAGCCGGGAGACATAGTCTTCCCAACGTGTCCTGGGTCTTCCCCGTGGCCTCCTACCGGTCGGACGTGCCCTAAACACCTCCCTAGGGCATACTTGCCAACCCTCCCGAATTTTCTGGGAGACTCCCGAAATTCAGCGCCTCTCCCGAAAACCTCCCGGGACAAATACTCTCCCGAAAATCTCCCGATTTTCAGCCGGAGCTGGAGGCCACGCCCCCTCCAGCTCCATGCGGACCTGAGTGAGGACAGCCTTTTCTTTATGACAACAGGGGTGACAAGAACTAAATCATCCAGACTAGAGATAAATTGTATTATTATGTTTATCTTACCTAAAAATAAATATATTTATTAATTAAAAAAAAAAAAAAATACATTTTTACTATTTTTTGCTAAAAACAGCAAAATTAATTGTATTTTTATTTGTATTTTTTCTGACTGCTTATTACATCCAGCCATATAATTAGACATTAAAATAAACATATTTGAAATCATTAATTTTAAATGATCATAATTCATTTAAAATGACCATATTTAATTATTAAAATAATTGCTTGTTTATCAACAACTTTAACATTTTATTCATTACATTTTGAAGCTCTCAGAAGCCAAGTTATGTTATATTCCTTAAGATTTATTTATGCAAGTTTGAAGTATCAATTATCTAAACACAGTTTTGTTTGCATATTTTCAGTATGTAGATATATATATATATATATATATATATATATATATATATATATGTATATGCATATATATATATGTAGATATATATATATATATATATGCATATATATATATATATATATATATATATATATATATATATATATATATATGCATATATATATATATATATGCATATATATATATATATATATCTACATATATATATATGCATATACATATATATATATGTTATATATATATATATATATATATATATATATATAACATATATATATATGTATATGCATATATATATATGTAGATATATATATATATATATATATATATATATATATATATATGCATATATATATATATATATATATATGTATATGCATATATATATATATATATATATATATATATATGCATATATATATATATATATGCATATATATATATATATATATATATATATATATATGCATATATATATATATCTACATATATATATATGCATATACATATATATATATGTTATATATATATATATATATATATAACATATATATATATGTATATGCATATATATATATGTAGATATATATATATATATATGCATATATATATATATATATATATATATATATATATATATATATATATATATATATATATATATATCTACATATATATATATGCATATACATACATATATATATATATGTTATATATATATGTATGTATGAAATACTTGACTTGGTGAATTCTAGCTGTCAATATACTCCTCCCCTCTTAACCACACCCCCGCCCTCAACCACGCCCCCCACCCCCCACCTCCCGAAATCGAAGGTCTCAAGGTTGGCAAGTATGCCCTAGGGAGGCGTTCGGGTGGCATCCTGACCAGATGCCCGAACCACCTCATCTGGCTCCTCTCGATGTGGAGGAGCAGCGGCTTTACTTTGAGCTCCCCCCTATCTCTAAGGGAGAGCCCCGCCACCCGGCGGAGGAGACTCATTTCGACCGCTTGTACCCGTGATCTTGTCCTTTCGGTTAAAACCCAAAGCTCATGACCATAGGTGAGGATGGGAACGTAGATCGGCCGGTAAATTGAGAGCTTTGCCTTCCGGCTCAGCTCCTTCTTCACCACAACAGATCGATACAGCGTCCGCATTACTGAAAACGCCGCACCGATCCGCCTGTCGATCTCACGATCCACTCTTCCCTCACTCGTGAACAAGACTCCGAGGTACTTGAACTCCTCCACTTGGGGCAAGACCTCCTCTCCAACCCGGAGATGGCACTCCACCCTTTTCTGGGCGAGAACCATGGACTCGGACTTAGAGGTGCTGATTCCCATCCCAGTCGCTTCACACTCGGCTGCGAACCGATCCAGTGAGAGCTGAAGATCCTGGCCAGATGAAGCCATCAGGACCACATCATCTGCAAAAAGCAGAGACCTAATCCTGCAGCCACCAAACCGGATCCCCTCAACGCCTTGACTGCGCCTAGAAATTCTGTCCATAAAAGTTATGAACAGAATCGGTGACAAAGGGCAGCCTTGGCGGAGTCCAACCCTCACTGGAAACGTGTCCGACTTACTGCCGGCAATGCGGACCAAGCTCTGGCACTGATCATACAGGGAGCGGACCGCCACAATCAGACAGTCCGATACCCCATACTCTCTGAGCACTCCCCACAGGACTTCCCGGGTTACACAGTCGAATGCCTTCTCCAAGTCCACAAAGCACTGGTTGGGCAAACTCTCATGCACCCTCAAGGACCCTGCCGAGAGTATGAAAAAAAAATGTAAGTAATGTGTAATTAGATGTTTTTGTAGGGCTGTCAAACGATTAAAATAAATAATCGCGATTAATCCCAGTTTGCTCCTAGTTAACTCCAAATTAATCACGATCAATCACAGATAATAATTTTTGTGCACTAGACAGATAATTTTCAAGTTTTAACTCCATGAACGGACAATTCATTTGCTTTCATGAAATGTGTTTTAAAAAGTTCATCACAAACACCATTTAATGACAATAAGAAAAAAAATTGCCTGCTGTGTTGGTGTTTGTGCACAGTCATGTTGGAAGAGGAAGGGGCTTGCTCCAAACTGTTCCCACAAGGTTGGGAGCATAGAATTGTCCAAAATGTTTTGGTATCCTGGAGCATTCAAAGTTCCTTTCACTGGAACTAAGGAAAAACAACCCCAAACCATAATTCCTCCTCCACCAAATTTCACACTTGGCACAATGCAGTCCAAAATGTAGCATTCTCCTGGCAACCTCCAAACCCAGACTCGTCCGTCAGATTACCAGATGGAAAAGCGTGATTCATCACTCCAGAGAACGCGTCTCCACTGCATCCCACGCTTTGCATTAGACTTGGTGATGTATGGCTTAGATGCAGCTGTTCCCCCATGGAAACCCATTCCATGAAGCTCTCTGCGTACTGTACGTGGGCTAATTGGAAGGTCACATGGCGTTTGGAGCTCTGTAGCAACTGACTGTGCAGAAAGTCTTTGCACTATGCACTTCAGCATCCGCTGACCCCTCTCTCTCAGTTTACCTGGCCTACCACTTGGTGGCTGAGTTGCTGTTGTTCCCAAACTCTTCACTTTTCTTATAATAAAGTTGATTTTGGAATATTTAGGAGCGAGGGAAATTTCACGACTGGATTTGTTGCACAGGTGGCATCCTATGACAGTTCCACGCTGGAAATCACTGAGCTCCTCCATGCCTAAGTGCTTGATTTTATACATCTGTGATTAGGACACCTGATTCTGATCATTTTGATGGGCGGCCAAATACTTTTGGCAATAAAGTGTATATTCCGAGCGCGATGATGTCACGTTATCGATGGGGAAATGCAATTTTTAGACAATATGATTTGCCTGAGCGGTTAGGAGACACCGAGAGTAACAAGCAGTAGGAAATGGATTAGAAAGCACAGATTAAGAAAAAGAAATAAATTAATACTTTTTTTTTTTTTTTTTTACTTGGATTTTGGACTGTGTGCTGTAGTTTGGGGACCCCTGATGTAGATGATCATATCTGCTGTACATATTTACTTTAGAAAAGTTGGATACTTCTCTTGTTGCCTTATTTGTATTTGACTTTATTAAATGTTTAGGTAGAAATCTTTTCTTTTCTTTTTTTTTTAAACAAAAACAGTTTTCTTTTAAGTAAATTGGTCAGAGCAGTTTTATGGAGAAATGTAGCAAATCATACAACTGGCATCCGAAGTTATTAAAAAAGTATTGATTTCGAATGGAGAATCAATTCTGAATTGAATCGTTACCCCCAAGAATGAACTTTTCACTTACATTCAACGTCCAGCTGAACGGCGACCGAGAGGTCCTCTCCCAACTGGTTTATGGCTCTACAGCGATAGAGCGCGCGATCTCTCTCCTCCACACGTTCCAACATCAAAACCCCGTCCGTCTCGTTGTGTATTCGGTTGCCGTTTTTTAACCAGTCATGGTTGGACACAGGCGGTTTGGCCCGGCTTTGACACAGCAGCAGCACAGCGTCGCCCTCCACAATCGGACCAGCGGGCTCGAAGATAACTGTTGTTTCCTTGGGAGGAACTGTGAGAAGAAACACCATTCATTATGTTGCATTTAAGACAGGGTTGTCCAAAGTGCGGCCCGGGGGCCATTTGCGGCCTGCAGGTATTTTTTCAACGGCCCCAGTGCACGTTCTAAAAATACGATAAAAAAAAAAAAAAGTGGTATAAAAGAGCAAACAGGTAAAATGAATTATATAGCGCTTTTCTCTAGTGACTCAAAGCACGTTTACATAGTGAAACCCAATATCTAAGTTCCATTTAAACCAGTGTGGGTGGCACTGGGAGCAGGTGGGTAAAGTGTCTTGCCCAAGGACACAACGGCAGGGACTAGGATGGCGGAAGGGGGGATCGAACCTGGAACCCTCAAGTTGCTGGCACGGCCACTCTACCAACCGAGCTAAACCGCCGCACGTAATGTAACACGAAAATGTTGCAATGTTGACTCTAATAGCGCAAAGCTGCCATGCAGGCTGTTTCTTTCTTTAAAAAATAATAATGAATCAAAATCAATGTCATTATGAATTATTGACCTATTCAAGGCTCACATTACGTCACATTAAATATTCCACTTTGAGATATTTTTTGGGAGGAAAATGTTGCATATTTTGTGTTTTTGCCATATAAAAAAACTACGTTTTTTTTTTTTCTTTAAAGAAGGGCCTAAAATGGACAAACAAAAAACAGAAACAACAATAAAACTTATAATTGACGGATGGATTTGAAGTTGATCTCGAGATTATTGTGTTAAAAGTAAACAGTAAAAAAAAAAATGTGTAATTTATTTTTTAACGCTTTAATGAGTAGGACCCTTTTAGATCCCCCAATAATTTTTTTTAAGTGTCATTGCTCAAAAAATATATAAAATCAATGTTATGAGTTATTGAGCTTTTTAAGGCTCCAATTATTATATGATCTCAAATATTCCCCTTAAAAATGTTATTGGGTGAAAATATTGCATATTTTTGGGTTTTTTGTTCATAAAAAAACAGGGTTTTCTTTGACAAAAAGGGCATACAACTTAAATATTTAACAACTTTATCTTGACGGATAGACCTAATGTTGATCTAGAGATGTAAACCTTGAATAATAATAATAATAATAATAATAATAATAATAATACTAAATCATGACACATTTTTAATAATTTTTTGACCAAAACCCTTTGGGGTCTCAGGGAAATGTAACAAGGAAATGTCGCAATGTGGACTCTAATAGCGCAAAGCTGCCATGCAGGCTGTTTCTTTCTTTAAAAAATAATAATGAATCAAAATCAATGTCATAATGAATTATTGACCTATTCAAGGCTCACATTACGTCACATTGAATATTCCACTTTGAGATATTTTTTTGGGGGAAAATGTTGCATATTTTGTGTTTTTGCCATATAAAAAAACTACGTTTTTTTTTTCTTTAAAGAAGCGCCTAAAATGGACAAACAAAAAACAGAAACAACAATAAAACTTATAATTGACGGATGGATTTGAAGTTGATCTCGAGATTATTGTGTTAAAAGTAAACAGTAAAAAAAAAATGTGTAATTTATTTTTTAACGCTTTAATGAGTAGGACCCTTTTAGATCCCCCAATAAAAAATGTTTAAGTGTCATTGCTCCAAAAATATATAAAATCAATGTTATGAGTTATTGAGCTTTTTAAGGCTCCAATTATTATATGATCTCAAATATTCCCCTTAAAAATGTTATTGGGTGAAAATGTTGCATATTTTGGGGGTTTTTTTCATAAAAAAAACAAGGTTTTCTTTGACAAAAAGGGCATACAACTTAAATATTTAACAACTTTATCTTGACAGATAGACCTAATGTTGATATAGAGATGTAAACCTTGAATAATAATAATAATAATACTAAATCATGACACATTTTTAATAATTTTTTGACCAAAACCCTTTGGGGTTTCAGAGAAATGTAACAAGGAAATGTTGCAATGTTGACTCTAATAGCGCAAAGCTGCCATACAGGCTGTTTCTTTCTTTAAAAAATAATAATGAATCAAAATCAATGTCATTATGAATTATTGACCTATTCAAGGCTCACATTACGTCACATTAAATATTACACTTTGAGATATTTTTTGGGGGGGGAATGTTGCATATTTTGTGTTTGCCATAAAAAAAACTATGTTTTTTTTTTTTCTTTAAAGCAGCGCCTAAAATGGACAAACAAAAAACATAAACAACAATAAAACGTATAATTGACGGATGATTTAAAGTTGATCTCGAGATTATGGTGTTAAAAGTAAACAGTAAAAAAAAAGAAAAGTGTAATTTATTTTTCAACACTTTAATGAGTAAGGACCCTTTTAGATCCCCCAATAATTTTTTTTTAAATGTCATTGCTCAAAAAATAATTAAAATCAATATTGTTATAAGTTGTTGACCTTTTTAAGGCTCCAATTATTATATGATCTCAAATTTCCCCTTAAAAATGTTATTGGGTGAAAATATTGCATATTTGTGTGTTTTTTTCATTAAAAAAACAGGGTTTTCTTTGACAAAAAGGGCATACAACTTAAATATTTAACAACTTTATCTTGACAGATAGACCTAATGTTGATCTAGAGATGTAAACCTTGAATAATAATAATACTAAATAATGACACATTCTTAATAATTTTTTGACCAAAACCCTTTGGGGTCTCCGGGATCAAGCCTGAGTGGAGGCCTAAATGTGTATTTTTTATACATATTGTCAGAATAATTGTATCTAAGTTATCACAAAACTTTGTGTTTCAATGAGTTCCCGGCGAGAAGACAAACCTACCAAGAAGAAGACTTGTAAAACTCCACTGTGTAGGATGGGAAGCAACATGAAGGTGTTCTGTTTCTTTGATGCATTGTAATTAACAGAGAGATATTGTCTTGACCCGAGAACTACAAAGCGAAGAGGAAGCAGGACCTTACTCCCCTCAAGTCACCTCTTCTATTAACTGTTTTACAACCTTTTCTTTGAACTGTTGTAATCAAAGGCGATGGCTGTTTACGACCCCCGTCCCTTAGAAACAGCTGTTGCCATGTAATCAGGGAAAGTCCAAATAAAAGAGGCGTACAATCTTTCGTCAGGAGCGTGTTGGAACACTGTACAATGGTACAGGTGTACGCGCTCTCCTCAATTGAGCCATATTTAATTCTGTCTCTGTTTAATTCCTTGCTTCTTGTCTTGTTTAATGGATGTCATCAGTGTTTGAACCTGACACATATATTGTACGGGTTTTTTGAAATAAAAATGATCAAAATGGCGCCCGCTTGCTTTGATTTTTCAGTGTGCTCAGTGGAAAAAGTTTGGACACCCCTGATTTAAGATCACGCCCTACTGGACTGGGATGGGAGGTCAGGGAAAAAAAAGTCACACATCCCCCCCTCCATCGAAATTGGCACTTTTCAGAGGGGTCTCATTCCCACCCCTGTTGTTTCATGTGTTTAGGTCACTTGCTTAGCACTTTACTGCTCTAGGACAGGGGTGTCAAACTCATTTTAGCTCAGGGGCCGCATGGAGGAAAATCTATTCCCAAGTGGGTAAAATCAGAGCATGATAACTTAAAAATAAAGACAACTCCAGGTTGCTCTCTTTGTTCGACTTTGGCCAAAAATAGAACAAGCACATTCTGAAAACGTACAAATCACAAATAATCCTCTGGACAAAACACTTCAAGTTTGTTGAAAATTCTGAGGAAATTGGTGCAGTTTCAAAAACACAACAAGCTTAGACTTGGTCTCAGTGTATCTAACAAAGCCAGGATTAAACTTGAAGTCCCAGTCTTTCTGGGATTGAACAAATGGTAAACACTTCTAGGTATGAAATACCTCCTTTGTGGTGTCCACCTATCAATCCAGTGCTAACTCAACAAACGGTAACATCTTATTACCGTTATAGGATGTCACTTTTCTGCTGTACATTCATTTTCACCGGAACCTGTTAATCTTTTCACAAGTTGGTCCTAGTAAGTAGTGCTTCGTGTTGGGTATGACATGGACTTACATTGCACGTCTATCAGCGTTCTGGATGAGTTCTGGTATCCATATCTGTTATGGACTCTGCAGTAAAAGCTGATTGTGTCCTCTGTGACCTTGATGTAGAGTCGTTGACTGTATCCCACCGGTTTCACCTGACCGCCGTCCACTTGGTACCAGGTGTAGCTGTCCACAGCTGGGTTGGCGTCGGTGTTGCAGGTCAGCGTGATGTAAGTGCCCTCCGTCACAGGACTCACGTAGCTGACTGATGTGTTCTTTGGAGCGTCTAAGAGAACAATTCAGTATCAACCAACAAAGTTCTTTTAAAGACATTTGACGCTGTAGATCAGAGGTCTTCAGGCCCTCAAGGACCCTCAAACGGATGGCGAATTCCTGATTATAACTCATGTATAAAATGGTGTTTTAAATGAAAGGTAACTTGTCAAAATGTGGTTTCTGCGGTGGACGGTAGTCCTTTGTTTTGGTTTTTTTTCATTTTTCATTCCATTTTTCCGATCCAAACACTTAAGATGCGACTTTAAGGTTTTACTACTTACAAACCCCGTTTCCATATGAGTTGGGAAATTGTGTTAGATGTAAATATAAACGGAATACAAAGATTTGCAAATCATTTTCAACCCATATTCAGTTGAATATGCTACAAAGACAACATATTTGATGTTCAAACTGCTATACATTTATTTATTTTTTTGCAAATAATCATTAACTTTATAATTTGATGCCAGCAACACGTGACAAAGAAGTTGGGAAAGGTGGCAATAAATACTGATAAAGTTGAGGAATGCTCATCAAACACTTATTTGGAACATCCCACAGGTGAACAGGCTAATTGGGAACAGGTGGGTGCCATGATTGGGTATAAAAGTAGATTCCATTAAATGCTCAGTCATTCACAAACAAGGATGGGGCGAGGGTCACCACTTTGTCAACAATTGCGTGAGCAAATTGTTGTACAGTTTAAGAAAAACCTTTCTCAAGCAGCTATTGCAAGGAATTTAGGGATTTCACCATCTACGGTCCGTAATATCATCAAAGGGTTCAGAGAATCTGGAGAAATCACTGCACGTAAGCAGCTAAGCCCGTGACCTTCGATCCTTCAGGCTGTACTGCATCAACAAGCGACATCAGTGTGTAAAGGATATCACCACATGGGCTCAGGAACACTTCAGAAACCCACTGTCAGTAACTACAGTTGGTCGCTACATCTGTAATGCAAGTTAAAACTCTCCTATGTAAGGTGAAAACCGTTTATCAACAACACCCAGAAATGCCGTCGGCTTCGCTGGGCCTGAGCTCATCTAAGATGGACTGATGCAAAGTGGAAAAGTGTTCTGTGGTCTGACGAGTTCACATTTCAAATTGTTTTTGGAAACTGTGGACGTCGTGTCCTCCGGACCAAAGAGGAAAAGAACCATCCGGATTGTTATAGGCGCAAAGTTGAAAAACCAGCATCTGTGATGGTATGGGGGTATGTTAGTGCCCAAGACATGGGTAACTTACACATCTGTGAAGGCGCCATTAATGCTGAAAGGTACATACAGGTTTTGGAGCAACATATGTTGCCATCCAAGCAACGTTACCATGGACGCCCCTGCTTATTTCAGCAAGAAAATGCCAAGCCACGTGCTACATCAACGTGGCTTCATAGTAAAAGAGTGCGGGTACTAGACTGGCCTGCCTGTAGTCCAGACCTGTCTCCCATTGAAAATGTGTGGCGCATTATGAAGCCTAAAATACCACAACGGAGACCCCCGGACTGTTGAACAACTTAAGCTGTACATCAAGCAAGAATGAATTCCACCTGAGAAGCTTAAAAAATGTGTCTCCTCAGTTCCCAAACCTTTACTGAGTGTTGTTAAAAGGAAAGGCCATGTAACACAGTGGTGAACATGCCCTTTCCCAACTACGGTACTTTGGCACGTGTTGCAGCTATGAAATTCTAAGTTAAATATTATTTGCAAAAAAAAAAAATAAAGTTTATGAGTTTGAACATCAAATATGTTGTCTTTGTAGTGCATTCAATTGAATATGGGTTGAAAATGATTTGCAAATCATTGTATTCCGTTTATATTTACATCTAACACAATTTCCCAACTCATATGGAAACGGGGTTTGTACGTACAAAAAGGAAATGGTCTTTGACTTTGAGTTTATTTTTAAAACAGGGACAGTAGATATTGATGAACACTCAAGTGACAATATGCAAGATTGTAGGCAGGGCCGGTTTTTGCTCTAGGCCAGGGGTGTCCAAAGCACGGCCCGGGGGCCATTTGCGGCCCACAGGTAATTTTTTTAACGGCCCCACGGCACATTCTAAAAATACGATTAGAAAACAAAACATAAAAAGTGGTATAAAAAGAGCAAACGGGTGAAATGTAACAAGGAAATGTTGCAATGTTGACTTTAATAGCACAAAGCTGCCATGCAGGCTGTTTCTTTCTTTAAAAAATAATAATGAATCAAAATCAATGTCATTATGAATTATTGACCTATTCAAGGCTCACAGTACGTCACATTAAATATTCCACTTTGAGATATTTTGGGGGGGGAAATGTTGCATATTTTGTGTTTGCCATATAAAAAACTATGTTTTTCTTTACTTTAAAGAAGGGCCTAAAATGGACAAACAAAAAACAGAAACAACAATAAAACTTATAATTGACGGATAGATCTGAAGTTGATCTCGAGGTTATTGTGTTAAAAGTTTTAAAAAAAAAGTATAATTTATTTTTTAACACTTTAATGAGTAGGACCCTTTTGGATCCCCAATAATTTTAGTAGGACTTTTTTTTTTTTTTTTTAAGTGTCATTGCTCAAAAAAATAATAATGAATTCAAATCAATGTTATGAGTTATTGACCTTTTTAAGGCTCCAATTATTATACAATCTGTATGCACAAACGCCAAAACCAGTGAAGTTGTCACGTTGTGTAATTCGAAAATAAAAACAGAATACAATGATTTGCAAATCCTTTTCAACTTATATTCAATTGAATAGACTGCAAAGACAAGATACTTAATGTTCGAATTTAATGTTTTGGCAAAAAATCATTAAATTAGAATTTAATGGCAGCAACACATTGCAAAAAAAGTTGGCACAGGGGCATTATTACCAGTTTGTTACATGGCCTTTCCTTTTAACAACACCCAGTAAACGTTTGGGAACTGAGGAGACCAATTTTTGAAGTTTTTCAGGTGGAATTATTTCCCATTCTCGCTTTACGTACAGCTTAAGTTGTTCAACAGTCCGGGGGTCTCCGTTGTGGTATTTTAGGCTTCATAGTGCACCACACATTTTCAACGGGGGACAGGTCTGGACTACAGGCAGGCCAGTCTAGTACCCACACTTTTTTACTATGAAGCCACGCTGTTGTAACACATGCAGAATGTGACTTGGTATTGTCTTGCTGAAATAAGCAGGGGCGTCCATGAAAAAGACCTTGCTTGGATGGCAACAAATGTTGCTCCTGTACTGTATGTACCTGTGGGGAGGCGGGGCCGGCGGTCCGACACCGGGGCCCGCTCCAAAACGGCGGCGAGGAGGCGTGGCCGGCGGACCCGCGTCCAAATGGACTACATGTGCGTGGGTCGGGCAGCTGGGCACAATCAGATAATTTCCTGAGAGATGGGGAGGGAGGTGGAGAGCCAGAGGCAAGACACGCAGCAACGTATGCAGTGAGAGCAAGACGCCGACGACGAAGACGCGGCCGGCTGAAAAGCAGGAGGCGGATCGCGCAGCAGGTGGAGCCGGAGCTGAAAAGCGGCCAGCAAAAGACTTTTTGATATTGAAAAATAAAGAAGTCAAACCTGCACACGACAATGTCGTCCTTGGATGGTCCTGAGAACCCACCCGGAAGCAAGAGTCTTCCACAGTACCTTTCAGCATTAATGGTGCCTTCACAGATGTGTAAGTTACCCATGTCTTGGGCACTAATACACCCCCATGTAAATGTGTGTTAGTCATGTATGATGTCTTTTTGTTATTTTTTTTGTGTGATGTGTAATGTCTAGTGTTTAAATGTACGGCAGTGACAATGAATTTCCCCAAGGGGACCAATAAATCTAATCTAATCTAATCTAAAAATCTAATCATACCATCACAGATGCTGGCTTTTACACTTTGCGCCTATAACAATCCGGATGGTTCTTTTCCTCTTTGGTCCGGAGGACACGACGTCCACAGTTTCCAAAAACAATTTGAAATGTGGACTCGTCAGACCACAGAACACTTTTCCACTTTGCATCAGTCCATCTTAGATGAGCTCGGGCCCAGCGAAGCCGGCGGCGTTTCTGGGTGTTGTTGATAAATGGCTTTCGCTGTGCATAGTAGAGTTTTAACTTGCACTTACAGATGTAGCGACCAACTGTAGTTACTGACAGTGGTTTTCGGAAGTGTTCCTTAGCCCATGTGGTGATATCCTTTACACAGGAGGGTTCGAAGGTCTGTAATGTCATCGCTTACGTGCAGTGATTTCTACAGATTCTCTGAACCTTTTGATGATATTACAGCCCGTAGATGGGGAAATCCCTAAATTCCTTTCAATAGCTCGTTGAGAAATGTTGTTCTTAAACTGTGGGATGTTCCAAATAAGTGTTTGATGAGCATTCCTCAACTTTCTCAGGTCTTTTTTGCCACTTGTGCCAGCTTTTTTGAAACATGTTGCAGGCATCAAATTCCAAATGAGCTAATATTTGCAAAAAATAACAAAGTTTTCCAGTTCGAATGCTAAGTATCTTGTCTTTGCAGTCTATTCAATTGAATATAGATTGAAAATGATTGTATTTTGTTTATATTTACAATTTACACAACGTGCCAACTTCACTGGTTTTGGGGTTTGTACTTGAGGTTGTGGTACGCAGATTTTCTTGATGGTTGTGTTTTAATGTCTTAAGGCCGCAGGACATACTCGGAATGGTTGTTCCTGGAGCCAACACAAATCTTGCTGCTCCGTGGTCATGGAATAACTTACGAAAGGATCTGAGGTTTCCTGAGCTGATCAATTTGGGGGAATTTCAGGCCATTTTAAAGGATTGAGAACCTGTTTCTATTGGGCATTGTACTTGTTTTTAAGCTGGTTTTTTTACTGAAAC
>NC_084568.2:12140000-12180000 GCF_033978685.3 Nerophis lumbriciformis
TTCCCGAAGACAACACCCTAAGAAAAGTATTCAACAAGAACAACATTAAATTGAGCTACAGCTGTATGAACAATATACGACAAATCATCTCAAACCACAACAAAACAATTGCAAATGAGCCGTCGGCCCCCGGACAGAGCGACTCCAAAACCAACAAAGGCTGTAACTGTCGAAAGAAACCTGATTGCCCTCTCAACGGGGGGTGCTTACAAACATCAGTTGTCTACCAATCTAAGGTAATACGCAAGGACATTAACACATCCGACACATATGTAGGATTAACCGAGGGAGAATTCAAAACCAGATGGAACAATCACAAGGCTTCTTTCAGGAACCAAAACCTGCGGAATACCACAGAACTCAGCAAACACATTTGGGACCTCAAAGACAATAATGTTGAATATTCAATAACATGGCAAATTCTTGCATCCAGCACACCTTACAATAGTGGTAATAAAAGATGCAACCTATGCTTGAAAGAGAAACTGTTTATTATTTACCGTCCAGACCTGTCATCCCTCAACAAGCGCAGCGAAATTGTAACAGCATGCCGCCAGACGGAAACACTTCCTAGGTAGTAACACATGAGCCAATCACCACGCCCCTACGCCAGCCTGTACCCACCCACTCTATGTGAATGCTCCCATTAAAATCTCCTGATGATTGAGGGAACCCCCCCTCATGAAACAGGCCTGTAGAGATGAAATAGTCTTGTGATTTTTTTTCCCACACATACATATATATATATATATATATATATATATATATATATATATATATATATATATATATATATATATATATATATATATACACATACATACACACACACACACTATATTTGCCAAATGTATTTGGCCACCTGCCTTGACTCACATATGAACTTGAAGTGCCATCCCATGGAATTGTCCAAAATATTTTGGTATCCTGGAGCATTCAAAGTTCCTTTTACTGGAACTAAGGGGCCAAGCCCATTTCCTGAAAAACAACCCCACACCATAATTTCTCCTCCACCAAATTTCACACTCGGCACAATGCAGTCCGAAATGTAGCGTTCTCCTGGCAACCTCCAAACCCAGACTCGTCCATCAGATTGCCAGATGGAAAAGTGTAATTCATCACTCCAGAGAAAGCATCTCCACTGCTCTAGAGTCCAGTGGCGACGTGCTTTACACCACTGCATCCCACGCTTTGCATTGGACTTGGTGATGTATGGCTTAGATAAAGCTGCTTGGCCATGGAAACCCATTCCATGAAGCTCTCTGCGTACTGTACGTGGGCTAATTGGAAGGTCACATGAAGTTTGGAGCTCTGTAGCAACTGACTGTGCAGAAAGTCTTTGCACTATGCGCTTCAGCATGCGCTGACCCCTCTCTCTCAGTTTACGTGGCCTACCACTTGGTGGCTGAGTTGCTGTTGTTCCCAAACTCTTCACTTTTCTTATAATAAAGTTGACTTTGGAATATTTAGGAGCGAGGAAATTTAACGATTGGATTTGTTGCACAGGTGGCATCCTATGACAGTTCCATGCTGGAAATCACTGAGAGCGGCCCATTCTTTCCAAATGTTTGTAGAAACAGTCTGCATGCCTAAGTGCTTGTTTTTATACACCGGGCCAAGTGATTAGGGCACCTGATTCTCATCATTTGGATGGCTGGCCAAATACTTTTGGCAATATAGTGTGTATATATATGTATATTTATATATATGTATTTATATATATTACATGCAGTCGGCTTTCAAATTTTTTTAGCCCAATGCGTGTCATGATCCGTGGTCCGGATCATGTTTTGTTTAGTTATGTTCTGTTAGTTTTGGACTCCAAGTTCCTGTTTTTGTGCACCCTTGTTTGTTTTAGTTTCCATGACGACTGATTAATTTCACCTGCCTCATGTGTTCGGATCACGCACCTGCTCTAATCAGAGACTATTATTTAAGCCTGTCTTTGCCAGTTAGTCGTGCTGGCGACATTGTTCTTTTCATGATAGTTCCATGCTTGTATTCATGTGATTGATTCATGCCATAGTTTCATGCTCGTTTTTCTTGTTTCATGTCCATAGTTTATGCTAAGTCTTAGCTTTTGTTTCCTGCGTTAAGTTGTGCCTTCGCCTTGAGCGCTTTTTGTTTGTACCTCTTTGAGAGTCATAATTAAAAATGTTCCTACCTTGTCCGGTATAGTCCGATTGCATCCCGGGAGAACAAATCTCGCATTAAGCTGCGAAAAAAACCCCGTCATGACAATGCGGCCCCCAAGTCAAAAAGTTTGGACACCCCTGGTTTGGGCACACTTACTAATGATGATGCGATTAATCTTGATTAATTTTGAGTTAACTATGAACAAAAATGCAACTATTCGTGATGAAATCTTTCAATTGTTTGAAGTTTAAGCATGACCTTCTTAAAAACACAACAGTGATTGTTTGCTTCCAAAGAACAAAAGAAAAAGAACAACTCACAGCCAACACGAAGGGTCAAACTCCTCTGGGTGATGTCGCGTCGTCCATCTTGTCTCGTGTAGCGCGCCGTGCAGGAGACCTCGACATTGTTGTGGAGGTAAGTGGCGGTCACCGCCATCACAGACATCACCTCGGGTCCTTCCAGCGTCTCCTGGATGTCGGCCAGCCGTGGCGTCCACGTCAGAGCGGGAGGCAGCAAGGGACAATGAGCGAGGGCCTTGCACTGCAACGTCAGCGTGTCGCCCTCCTTTATATCGCCGTTGTTGGCCACGATGTCGGGCCTGGGGGGAGAGTCTGCTGCAGGAAGAACATGAAGACACGATTGGACACGGCAGCGGCCGGACACCGGGGGGAGGACGAGAAACAAAGACCACCTCTGATGTTCAAAGTCACACTAGTGTCGAAAAAGTTGAACTTGACGTCGTCACACTCCAGTCTGAAGTAATAATAATCGTCATGCTTGGACAACACGTTGTGCAGGATGGTGGTGCAGTCCCGATCCTGGTAGTGAGACATTTATTTGCATGGTATCTAATACAGTTCCTCATGGTTGATTATTTGACCTTGGTGGAGGTCTGCCCTCATTTTCTTCAACGTACCTTCAAGTTCCCGGTGAGGTTTCCCTGCAGGAGGTCCGAGTCGGTCCTCTCCCCGGTGCGGCTGGAGTCGAACACAACCGTCCTGTAGTAGCCCTTCCTCCATATGGCTCGACAGGTGTCGTCCAAGTCAGCCTCCCGTTCAGGAGGCAAGGTGAACCCGCAGGGGATCTTCACGCAGGAGCCGACCAGACCCTCCACGCTGGTCGGCATGAAGGTCGCCCAATCCTGGCACCGACTGCCTGACGTGCAAAAACACCGATAAGGAGCGAATGTCATTTGAACCGCGTCGCCAGGAGTAGTTCGTCAAAGTACGACCCCCGTTTTTGGCCTGAAAAGGGCCGACTTCCCGTTCGTTTTTCAGATATGGGATCTTGGGACTTTTACCTGTCATGATGGGCGTTCTCCAGCGATTGTTTGGGACGATACATTAATCTGGGCTGAAGGGTTACATTTTTACAACATGAAAGGTTGCGCTAGAGGTACTGGACCGCCAAAATATTTAATTAGCCACTACATGGCGGGCTTGTAAAATTTGGTGAGTTTTTGTGCACGCTAAGTTCCTCAAAAATGTGTCCAAAGTGACTTAATAACAACAATCATTGTTATTAATACAACTATGATTATTCTAGTAAAAATAATAATACAAATTATTATTATTGTTATATTTATTATAATTATCATACTTATGTTTTTATTAATACTATTACACTTATCATCGTAATTATTACTATGATAATAATTATAATATAACTAATAAGTAGTATTATTTTGAATTAATAAATTATTATAATAATTAATATTAGAAAGTTTTATAATAATAATTATAATTATTGTAATTATTCTAATCATAATTATTATAAAAATAATAATAAAATAATAGTACTGTATTTTTCGGACAAAAAGTCGCAGTTTTTTTTCATAGTTTGGCCGGGCTCCAGTGCGATTTTATATATAGTTTTTTTCCTTCTTTATTATGCATTTTCGGCTCCGAAAAATACGGTAATTATAATTATTGTAATTATTATAATCATAATAATACTTATTATAATAAAATAATAATAGTTGTGACTATAATTATTGTAATTATTATAATCATAATTATAAAAATAATCATAATAAAATAATACTAATTATAATTATTATAATCGTAATACTTATTATAATAAAATAACGATAGTTATGATTATAATTATACAATAATAATTAATATAATGATTATAATTATTACAATAATAATATGTATTATTATAATAGTTATAATAATGATTGCTATTATTGTATTTATAAAACTTATAGTTAATATTGTTATGATTATTATAATAATTAAAAAAGTATAATTATTGAAGTGAATTAAATGTATATATATATATATATATATATATATATATATATATATATATATATATATATATATATATATACACAGTCGTGGTCAAAAGTTTACATACACTTGTAAAGAACATAATGTCATGGCTGTCTCCAATAAGTTCTACAACTCTTATTTTTTTGTGATAGAGTGATTGGAGCACATACTTGTTTTTCCACAAAAAACATTCATGAAGTTTGGTTCTTTTATTAATTTAATTTATTATGGGTCTACTGAAAATGTGACCAAATCTGCTTGTCACGACGTGGACTATGGGGTGTTTGTTTTCCCGAGATGCAAGTAAAGTTGGAGTGGACATGGCGTGAAGGTAAGGACATATTTTATTTGAACACTAACAAAAGGTACAAACTAAAGGCGCGCACAAAGGCGGATGTACAAACTTGGCTAATGAAAACAAAAGACTAGCACAAAGGCAAAAACTATGAACATGAAATATACAACACTTACTGTGGCATGAAAAAGGTGCATGGAACAATGGCTTGGAATGAACGCACGGGTGACAAGGGTAGCAGAAGCAAACAGAATTAATGTCGCCAGGCTGACTTCCTGGCAACTATCGGCTTAAATAATACAGACATGATTGACAACAGGTGCGCGAGTGCAAAACGTGCAACAGGTGAAACTAATGGTCGTCATGGTGACAAGGCAAGGGAGTAAAAACAAGAACTAAAAAGTGTCCAAAAACCAAGCAGAACATAACTAAACAAAACATGACCACAGAACATGACACTGCAGGGTCAAAAGTATACATACAGCAATGTTAATATTTGCTTACATGTCCCTTGGCAAGTTTCACTGCAATAAGGCACTTTTGGTAGCTTCCGGTTGAATTTTTGACCACTCCTCTTGACAAAATTGGTGCAGTTCAACTAAATTTGTTGGTTTTCTGACATGGACTTGTTTCTTCAGCATTGTCCACACGTTTAAGTCAGGACTTTGGGAAGGCCATTCTAAAACCTTCATTCTAGACTGATTTAGCCATTCCTTTACCACTTTTAACATGTGTTTGGGGTCATTGTCCTGTTGGAACACCCAACTGCACCCAAGACCCAACCTCCGGGCTGATGATTTTAGGTTGTCCTGAAGAATTTAGAGGTAATCTTCCTTTTTCATTGTCCCATTTACTCTCTATAAAGCACCAGTTCCATTGGCAGCAAAACAAGCCCAGAGCATAATACTACCACCACCATTCTTGACGGTAGGCATGGTGTTCCTGGGATTAAAGGCCTCGTCCTTTCTCCTTCAAACATATTGCTGGGTATTGTGGCCAAACAGCTCAATTTTTGTTTCATCTGACCACAGAACTTTCCTCCAGAAGCTCTTATCTTTGTCCATGTGATGTCAGATGAAACAAAATTTAGCTGTTTGGCCACAAAACCCAGCAATATGTATGTGTATGTAAACTCTTGACCACGACTGTATATATATATTATTATTAGGATCAAATTATTATTAAAGTTTTTATTATTATTATAAAAATAATCAATCAATCAAAGTTTACTTATTCAGCCCTTAATCACAAACGTCTCAAAGGGCTGCACAAGCCACGACGACATACTCTGCTCAGATCCCACATTAGTATTATTGTAATTATAATAATAACGATAACTATTATTATTAAAAAAATTATAATTATTATTATAATACTAATAATAATATTTACAATTGCAATTTCAATAGGGCCCTTACAGTGCTTGCTCCACTGCCCGGGCCTAATAATGAATAACATAAGTGTGTTTGTGCAATAGAAAAATACTTGACAAAAAAATGACAAAATAAACACTCCAAAATGTGAAATAATTGAAAGAAAGAGACCTACCTTCAAACAGGCAGCAAAGCAGAAAAACCTTGACAGCAAGGTCTATCATTTTGCTTTTCTCTCCTAGTTAAAAAAAAAATTCAAATAATGCTTGGCTGTAGGTTATTGCAAATAAATAATAATAATAATAATACATTTGACAGTTTTTATGGTAAAATTATACAAAATTATGTAAACTAAAATATATTTTAATGAATAAAAAACAGCAAAGTATCTTTTATACAGGCTGTAAAAAATGAAACAAATATAGCTGTACATAAATGTAATAGGATATACCATACACAATATATTACATACTATGAAACAATTCTATATGTAATAGTTTAATACTTTAGCAGATGATCACTTCCAAAAAAAATTAAACTGCAATCCAATAGTGTATGGATATATTCACACACTCATGTTGCTTTACGGAAAATAGACTGAAGACGACAAAGTTTCAACACTTTAGAGAAGTGAAAGTGAAATATACAGATGTATTCAAATGTTGCATTTCTTACCTTAAAGAGTGAACAGTGTGTGTGTTCAGCTCGCGTCTTTCAATTCAGAGAGCCTCTTTACTGGCGCTGAGTTGTCTAACAGTCCATGACCACACACCAGCACACTCATCTCATTGATGGGTGTGTGTGTGTGTGTGTGTGTGTGTGTGTGTGTGTGTGTGTCAAGAACTGTTGCTATTTTTTTCCAACACATTGGAATAAATCTTGCACAATTTAACTAAAAAGTTGAACTAAAGTTCAATAAAATCAGATACCGAGTAGAAATAGTTGTTTTTTTCAATAACGTTTTCAAAGAAAGTCCATGCAGTTCTTTTTATGGGGGAGGAAAATACAGGAAATTACTTTTAAAATGTTTCAAGAGTGATTTTGAAAGACATCCTGAAATTAACCAAAGAGAATGTAGCAATGACAGAAATAACACGACAACCTGTTTTGACATTTGATGCGTTTTAAAACATTTTTTAAAAGGGAAATGCATTTTTTTTCCCCCACAGAGTCTAAACCCTCCCCCCCCCAAAAAAGCAGAAATATGCAATACTGCCAGTCATATTTATTATACATTAAGAAGGGGAGGGTTATCTTAAAAGGAGAACAGCACTTGTTTTGGAATTGTGTCTATCATTCACAATCCACAAGAACACACGTGTTCATTTGTTTTATGCATTCTAAGTCTTAAATAAATGCTAGCAAAAGTCAGCTAACAACGCAGCCAATGGGAGCTACTCTATCCCGCCCACAAAGTCCACTCAAGAACATCCAAAATAACAATACTCCATCTACATGTCGTGAGCTGAATATTAACCAAGTATTGGCGATATTGGTCTTATAATCGCTAACGCAGACAGACTATTTTTATAGAGCTAACCAGCTTATGCTGCTATATTGGCATATTGAGCTGCTGCATCGCTTCTGAGTGCTATGCCTTGGCGAGAATGAGGACTCAGGTGCAGAAGGGGGACAATTGACACAGGCTTTACTTAAAACAGTTTTCTTTGAAATCTCTTTGAACAGAGTGATTAAAACAAAGCGGCTACAGAATCTAGCTTTGATACAATAGAGCAGTGGTTCTCAAATGGGGGTACTTGAAGGTATGCCAAGGGGTGCATACCACAATGATGAAGCCTTTTTTGAACGTCTACACGTGTCCTTCGTCTTAAGGTTGATAAAGAGACAGCCACAGTCTTTCTATTCATGTTTGCGCTAAAAGACAAGAAAATACAGTAAAGTTGATCATTGATCATTGTTTCTAATGTTATATTTAAATAAATACATTGTTAAATGGTGGTGTTGTCTTGTTTCATTGCTACAAACTAGACAAGATATAGGGCAACGTTAAATTGTGGGTGCACTTCTTGATTCGGCCCCCTGAATAGACCAAGAGCTGCTAGAAAAATGTGTAAGCAACATTACATTTTAACAAACCAGAAAGTATCTTACTTGATTAAGCGAACGCAGCAGGAGCAGTTGCAGGCAAAAATCCAGGCAGTAGATGATGCTGCAAAACACACAAAATAGAAGATGGGACCAAGTTCCATACAGTCGCATAAGAAATTATGAACAGGCGCAAAATACATTAGTTGTCTGAACTGATGTAAACAGTGATTAAAATAATTTCTAATTCATTCATTTTAATTATAAAGATTGCAGATAGACACTTTACATTATACATTATATATGTAACAGTCACTGTTCTACATTGTGTCTTTTATAGTGATGCACACACAGGAGTTGAGTCGTGGAGGATTTATTCACCTTTTCTTTTTTTGAATGGAAACAAAAACAGGGCGTCACACACAGTCCACAGTAAACAAGATCTCTCTCCACAGCTCCCAGCGTGATCAGTGCTCACTCAACTCAATTATTTATGCTTACATGTGGAAATAATAATAATAAATAAAATAATAATTTAAAAAAAGTAAATAAAGCATAAAATTGTCTCTAATAAATTAATTTAAAAAACAACAGTATATAAAACATATACATCAGCAAATAACAAAAATATAAATTAAGAAAATATGTGCAGCAATGTACCTCATTTTTCCCACTCATTTTATATTCTTTTCTACAATTAACCATGCCAAAAAACTCATAACAGACATACTTTTTTTGAATGGAAACAAAAACAGGGCGTCACACACAGTCCACAGTAAACAGGATCTCTCTCCACTAAAGAATAAAGAAAGAAATAATGCACACTCATATTAATGTCACAGCGGCACACAAGATGTCCACACAGACAGAGTTTTTGGCCCGTGCGCAAACTCACGAGACCAGGAAACACCGTAACAACTGTCGCTAGCATTAAGCTAACCCATGTGGATTAGCTTAATGCTAGCGGCAGCATTTAGCATGTAAAAGTCCGGTTTTTACAACAATTTAACAACCATAATACACACTCTACCACAGCGGCACACAAGATGTCCACACAGACACAGAGTTTTTGTCCCGTGCGCAAACTCACGAGACCAGGAAACACCGTAATAACTGCCTATATATATCTTAATGCTAACCCATGTGGATTAGCTTAATGCTAGCGGCAGCATTTAGCATATAAAAGTCCGGTTTTTACAACAATTTAACAACGTCACTTACCAGCTCCGAGCGTCGCATCAAGAAAAATACACAGCAAAGAAACTTTATTTAACTACCATAACATATTCTGCCAAAATTGCTATTCCATTTTAAATAAAATAGCCTTTTTTTTTTACAGAATATAACGTTTTACTGCTAATCCTAATATCAAACGTCATTACAATCATACATAAATGATGATGGAAACACAAAGGCCGATCTTTAGCAATAAATCAATAAATCTATACTTACGTTCGTGTTCCAGCCAAGAAAATCCAGAAATGATCGATCTTGGCTCATGCGCGTACACACTAGTAGGCGCGTCCACGTCCGCGGGTCAGACATTGGTCGGCTCAGTATCCGCGTAGGCGGAGCCTATACTCTAGGCGGAGCGCGCCGGTTTAGTTTGCGCGTCCGCGTACGCGAATCAGACACGGGTCCGCTCAGGATCCGCTGTCTGACCGTACAATTTCCAGAGGTGGAGCGGATCCTCTAGGCGGAGCCAAAACGAATGTGACAGTAACGCGGGTTGGGCGACTTGAAGGCGGATCCGCATAGGAGTCTTCTGCTGTGTGGGTAGCAACTTGGTTCGAGACTGTGGACGAAGGCTGGCGGTACGGGACGAGACGATATACTCCGGCACAAGACAAGAGGAGGACGAGACATTTATACACATGAGGGAGGGTGACACAGGTGGGCACAATCAGGCAATCAGGAGAGACATCAGACCAGTGAAACGGGAGGAAGAGCAAGTGACCTGAAACAAGAGGGAGAGTTAACCTTTCAAAATAAAACAGGAAATGACAAGACAACATGAAACCAGACGAAACCCAGACAAGACTTCACCCAGGTGTGACACTGAGTTGATGAAAGTTAATTGTAAATTATAAATCATGCCTCTTACTGGGATAGTAGAAGGTTGTGGACATAAATCCACAAGTTGGTCAACTGAATGAGGGAAAAACGGAAATTTTAGTGTTTGGTCCGGCCCTCACTGACTTGGGACCATTGCAAAATTATGTGCGTCCCAAAGTCATCAGCCTTGGCGTCACTATAAACAGTGATTTTAAACTTGACAAACAAGTCAATGGCGTTTTAAAATCGTGTTTTTATCATCTTCGTCTTTTAGCAAAGGTAAAACCGTTTTTATCTTTTAACCTTTTTGAACAAGTCGTGCATGCTTTTATTTCAAGTCGCCTGGACTAGTATGGCTTTGTTAAGACATTTAAGAGAAATAATCAAGACATGAAAGAGACATACATAAGATCTCTTTTAGTGCTCATACATCTCATTTCTTTCTCTTTAATTCTCCTTCAAAATAAATGAGACATAATTGAGATCAGTGGCATACATATATGAGCTCTCCTCAGTGTATCCCACTTCTCAAATATTGCTCAAATGGTTGTCTCAACTCAACCTCCTTTGTCTCAGTGATGTCTTGTCTCTTTTTAGCTTATTTATTGCTCCTAAGGGTCCCTTAGGAGCAATAAAAGAGAAACAATTGATCACAGAATTAGACAGATATGAGAAGCTCAAAATGTTCTCAAGATACGAGATTAAGCAACAGATGAGCAAGCACATTTTTGCTATGGGCTACTGCAATGCACTTTATGCTGGCATTAGCCAAAAAGCTCTCTCCCGGTTGCAGTTAGTCCAGAATGCGGCAGCACGACTTTTAACAGGGGCCAGGAGACGCCAGCATATAACCCCAATCCTTGAGAGTTTGCACTGGCTCCCTGTTCATTTTAGAATTGATTTTAAAACCTTGCTGTTTGTTTTTAAAGCTTTACATGGACTGGCACCTCAGTATATCTCGGACCTCATCCAAACTTACAATCCTGCGCGCGCTCTGAGGTCCGAGAGCCAGCTCCAGCTCGTGGTGTCCAAGACGAGACTTAAAACCAGGGGAGACAGGGCCTTCTCTGTGGTCGGCCCTAAGCTCTGGAACACTCTGCCCCTCCATGTTCGAACTGCTCCCACAGTGGAGTGTTTTAAGTCTCGTCTTAAGACCCACTTTTATTCTCTGGCTTTTAACACTACGTGAGTTAGAGATGCGCGGATAGGCAATTATTTCATCCGCAACCGCATCAGAAAGTCGTCAACCATCCGCAATCCACCCGATCTAACATTTGATCAGAACCGCATCCGCCCGCACCCGCCCGTTGTTATATATCTAATATAGACGATACAAGGCATTAGTGAGGTTATAAAGCTTTTGCCTGTTAAAGAAAGGAGACTGATCCAATGCAGCACAGACATTCGCGTGCCACGCTGTCACGACCCAGACGCACACCAGTGCGCAATCATATGGGAGCCGCGCTGAGCGCACCTCCAAGCGCGTCTCGCTGCCGGTGACGGCCGGGTATATGGGCCCGACGCTCCAGCGCCATCCATTTTCAGGGCTAGTTTATTCGGCAGGTGGGTTGTTACACACTCCTTAGCGGGTTCCAACTTCCATGGCCACCGTCCTAGCTGCTGTCTATATCAACCAGGGTGAGCCCCACCCCTTTCGTGAGCGCACTGCGCGCGGAGTGACCCCTGTTACGCGCCCCCGGCAACAGGGGTGGCGGGCAGGTAAGTTGCGCGGGCAGGTAAGTTGCGCGGGCAGGTAAGTTGCGCGGGCAGAGCGCGCGGAGTGACCCCTGTTACGAGCCCCCGGCCACGGGGGTGGCGGGCAGGTAAGCTGCTTACCTGCTGCGCGTGACGCCGGCCGCGGCGAAGGCGGACAAGGCGGGGTGTCGGTGCGGTGGGCGCGGTGGTGACCCTGGACGTGCGTCGGGCCCTTCTCGCGGATCGCCTCAGCTACGGCTCCCGGTGGGGCCCTCTCGGGGGAACGGGCCTTGGTCCCGGACCCCGGCGAGGCGTCCCTTCTCCGCTCCGTAAAAGTGTCCATCTCTTTTTTTTTTTTTTCTTCTGTTGTGGCATATGCAGCAGGTGCCTGCTCGTTTTTCGTATGTGGGTAACAACATTTAACTATGTATATATATTTCCGAATTGGTTTAACTGCCACCCGCCTGAATCTATTTAAAATCCAATTTTTTTTTTATTTCAACCACCCGACCCGACCCGACCCGCGGATAAAATCTAATTTTTTTTAATTTCATCCGCCCGATCCGCGGATAATCCGCGGTTGTGCCCGCAAACCACGCATCTCTAACGTGAGTTGTGTGGTGCTCTGTTGTCCTCTGTGTTTTTAAAATGTTGCTTTCTATTTACTGTTTTAATTGGTTTTACCCTTTAAAATTGTTTTTAATCATATTTATTTTATATTGTTTTTAATTGTGTTTAATATTGTTGTGCAGCACTTTGGAAACATTTTGTTGTTTAAATGTGCTATATAAATAAAGTGGATTGGATTGGATTGAACTTTGACATCCCACTTTGACCCGGAGATGGCGAGAAAGACACGAAAAGTCGCTCGTTTGCGGCCACCTTTTTGTTTAACCCTTCGTGAGGATTAGAATAGAATAGAAAGTACTTTATTGATCCCTGGGGGAAATTCAGCACCACAGTTCGCTCACAATAGACAATAATAATAATAAATCAATCAATCAATTCCTTTATTGTCATTGTCATAATAACACTTACGTCATACATGAACGAGATTTTGTTTGAGCTTTGTCCAGCGGCATAGAAACTGCATTGATGTGCAGGTTGACAATAGTTTACATTTTAGCATTTTAGCATTGTCAGGAAGATCGCGATAAGAGGGACGTGGGGGTGGGAACAGTCAGATGTCTGATGGGTGTTACGTTGATGTTGCAGCAATGCAATGTCCAGAGCACAATTATTGAGGTGGTGAAGAGTGAGGTAATAAGATGGTCCGGGGCAGGCTGTTCATTTAGCAGTCTCACAGCCTGGGGATACAGACTGTGAGACATTCTGGTGGTCCTGGCGCGAATCGATCTATACCTCCTTCCAGAGGGCAGCAGGTTGAAGAGGCCATGTGCTGGGTGGTATCTGTCCTTCAGAATGTTGTGTACATGGCACTCATCTCTGGGAGTATCGTCCTTGTAACTTTCCCCGCCGCTTTAACCACTCGCTGGAGGGCCTGTTGGTTCGCTTTAGTGCAGCTAGCAAAACCACACTAAAAATCCGTAAGTGAGGACACTGCTGATGGCACAGTTGTAAAAGTTGACCACTGATTTCTGCGGAATGTTTGCGCATTTTAGTTTCCTCAACAAAAAAAAAGACGTTGTTGGGCCTTTCCGACTGTAGAAGCAGTGTTAATGTCCCAGCATAGATCTTCTGTTATGTTCACCCCTAAGAATTTGAAATGCTTGACCCTTTCTACGAGATTGTTATTAATTAAAAGTGGAGGGTGTTTGTTCTGCCCTTTCCTGCAGAAGTCTACAATTAGTTCTTTGGTTTTGTTAGTGTTAAGAACCAAGTTATTGTTAGCACACCATGAAGCCTGGTCTGGACCTCTGCATTGTATGCTGTCTCATCATTATTACTGATGAGCCCAAGCACTGTGGTGTCGTCGGCATATTTGACAGTGAGATTGGATGTTGAAGAGGCTATGCAGTCATGTGTGATAATAATAAATAACATAATATAGATAACATATTATAGATCAGTGGTTCCTAATAGGGATGTCCCGATCCGATATTTGGATCGGATCGGCCGCCGATATTTGCAAAAAAATGCGTATCGGCAAGGAATGGGAAAATGCCGATCCAGATTCAGTTTAAAAAAAACTCCGGTCCGTGTTTTCCAACGCACCGATTTAAATAATACATTCCACTTTTCTGCTGCTCCCTAATTTCCGTTCCGCATTTTCCAGCACACTTTCAACACATCCACAGGTCTGCGGATTCTCACGCAGTTGCTTTTAGCTGCTGGCATTACACGACAGGCTCTTCTCACTCTTTCCTGTGTCTCCCTCTCACAGACAGCAAGCGCACCTTCTTACACACGTCACATACTCTCACGACACACGTCACATACGTATACGCCCTCTCCCAGCAGAGAGGTAGCAGCACGGCTAACGTTAGCTGTGATGCTAGCGCAGCCGTGCGCGCCTTTATAATTGCGCACTGCTCAAGCGTCCTCTGCGCACGCCAAATCTATGCCACGCACAAAATCAAATAAAAAAATAAGCGCATAACAATTTTCGACACACGGACACGACAGAGAAAACAGTTTTCGTCATCATTGTTCAAATATTGTAACGTCTGTCGAGACGCTTATCTCCATTCGGTGCCACACGTCCACACCATCAAAATGCCGAGGCAAACATTTCCAGATCAACACCGTATGAAAAAAATAGTGATTATTTTAGTTGTGATTTCCTTCTCTGCATGAAAGTTTAAAAGTAGCATATATTAATGCAGTATGAAGAAGAATGTTTTAATGTAGACACATAGAATCATCATACTGCTGTGATTATATGCATCAAGTGTTCATTCAAGGCTAAGGCAAAATATCCACATATATATCATGTATCGCGATATGGCCTTAAAATATCGCAATATTAAAAAAAGGCCATATCGCCCAGCCCTAGTTCAATGATGCCATTTCTGTTTGTCATGTATAATTTTGTCTATTTTGTGTTTATCCTTGAATAAACAGGTCAGTTTCTTGTTACCAACCATTGTGTATTATTCAAACTCCCCTAATTCAGCTGGCTAGTTGTTATCAAGAGTACTAAACCCTTTTCAACATGATTCTGACAACTAAGTAGGCTAAATAACTTTAAACTTTAATACACGCTCGGATAGGCCAGTATCGGTCAGTATCGGTATCGGATCGGAAGTGCAAAAACAATATCGGTATCGGATCGGAAGTGCAAAAACCTGGATCGGGACATCCCTAGTTCCTAACCTTGTTGGAGGTACCGAACCCCACCAGTTTCATATGCGCATTCACCGAACCCTTCTTTAGTGAAAAAAAATAAAAATAGTTTTTTTCAAATTCCAGACAAAGTTATATGTTTTTTTTACTGGTGCACAAAATTAACCATGCATGAACATCACCTTGTTCAAAGAACAAAACCAACACAGTGCATGAACTCACAACAAATTACACACCTGCAAATCAGATGGAAAATTAGAGGGAAGATTGTTTGGGGGTATCCATAATACGCCGATAGGGAGAAGTTTTTTGTGTCTTGACATCCGCGGCGGAGGCTCCGCCGAACCCCTGAGGCCGACTCACCGAACCCCTAGGGTTCGATCGAACCCAGGTTAAGAACCACTGTTATAAATTATGATTACTTCTTCATGTAAACGGGAAGATATAAACATCCCATCAGTCTTAATCCCAATGAGAGCAGACATTGCACAGTAAGTGATGGTTTTATTATGTGCCATGATCAGTAGTGGTGTTGTTGTTGAAGGGAAAAGTGAACGTTGTGATGAGTCTCTGAAATGAATACGCCGCAGTATGCTTAAAATGATCAAAATAAGTAAATATTGCATGTTATAATGAATGTTACTACATTACATATATACTTACAGCGTGTATATAAAACCTTGATGGAGGTTTTTGAATGTTTTTCAGAGAACTCTGTAGGCGGAATACAGCGACTATCATTGGTTTTATTGTTAGCTGACTTTTGCTAGCATTTATGTACGAGTTAGAATGCATAACAAAAGAAAAACACGTGTGCTTGTCTTACATAAGGATTGGGAATGATAAACAAAAAAACAAACATTTTTTTTATAAAAGTTATATTATATATATCCTTTTTGGATTCTTACTCATAACAAAACAACCATTTTGTTGTACACGTATTTATTAATAATGACAGTGTATGACTCCATTTGTTTGCACATCAAACCCATACGCACACTTCCAGGTAATAAGTTATGGTGAAAATGTCACGTGTATTATAAACAATGTAATACAGAACTGTTTTACTGCATAATAGTATTGGTCCTGTGTGGGTGCAGTACTGGCGACACCAGGGGGAGCCAGAGCACCAGGTGTCACCAGTGTCAGCAACAGCTTGTCCCTCTTCTTTGTCTTCAAGGATTACTTAGCCCTCACCTATTTGTCGAGTCAATAACGACTGTGCTCGTCCGTTGCCGTGACGATGACATCCATCCAGATCCTCATAGAGACGGGATCGGACGCCACCAGGAAGAAGAGGCGGTCGTACGTCTTGACGCAGAAAGTCAGAGTTGGTCGAGGCGACTGAGAAGAGGGTAAAAATAAACTTCAGTATTTGTCACACGACTGTAAATAACATTTGTGGTGCTTTGAACGACATTCGAGGGCCGAAAGCATGTTAAGTAATATATATATATATATATATATATATATATACCGTATTTTCCGCACTATTAGCCGCACCTAAAAACCACAAATTTTCTCAAAAGCTGACAGTGCGGCTTATAACCCGTGCGCTTTATATATGGATTAATATTAAGATTCATTTTCATAAAGTTTAGGTCTCGCAACTACGGTAAACAGCCGCCATCTTTTTTCCCCGTAGAAGAGGAAGCGCTTCTTCTTCTACGGTAAGCAACCGCCAAGGTAAGCACCCGCCCCCGTAGAAGAAGAAGCGCGCGGATATTACGTTTCATTTCATTTGTGTGTTTACATCTGTAAAGACCACAAAACGGCTCCTATTAAGAGACACGCGTACAACGCATAATTCAAACTCAAGGCAATAAGTCACGCAGTAGAACACGGAAATAGAGCAGCAGCAAGAGAATTGAACATAAATGGTGCGTAGGTAGAGGAAGCAACAAGATGACCTGCGCCACTAAGACAGGGAGACAGCGCCGGACGACATACGCCAACATCTGCCAGTGGATCGTAAATGCCTGGGCGGATATATCGGTCTCAACTGTGGTCCGAGCTTTCCGGAAGGCAGGATTCACGGAACTGCTGGACAACAACAGCGACACTGACTCTGATGACTTCGACGAGACGGAGCCGGCCATTTTGGATGCCGTATTCGCCCAACTTGTTAATTCAGACACTGAAGAAGAATTCGAGGGATTTATGGATGAGGAATAACTTCAGAAAGTGAGCTTTAAATGTTTATTTTGTGTGTTGTGTGACATTATTGTTCGAGCAACGTTGAGTTATTGATGTTGCTATTGCTCTGCACTAATTTGAGTGTTACTATTTTTGTGATTGCACATTTGCACATTACATTTTGGGGGTGAACAGAGTTGTTAGAACGCTGGTTTGTAATACATTATTAAAGTTTGACTGACCTATCTGACTGTTTTTTTGACATTCCCTTTAGCGCAGCGTAGGCGCGGCTTATAACCCGGAGCGGCTTATAGGTGAACAAAGTTTTGAAATATGCCATTCATTGAAGGTGCGGCTAATAACCCGGGGCGGCTTATAGTGCGGAAAATACGGTATATATATATATATATATATATATATATATATATATATATATATACGTTGTTTGTAAACTCGCCCGCGCCGACTAAATGCGACCTGAAACTGAATAAAAGCTGCTTTGATTCAAACGTGCCAGTGTGAAAATGCCATGAACACACCAACATGTACCGGGTGATGGCATTAAAGTCATGTTCGATCGTCTCACGTCTCTTCATTAAACGCTCACCTTTTTCTCCGTAAAGCGATCAGGACCACGATTGTGGCAGATAATGGTGCCGCACGTTCGCACGTCTTGCATTCCGCCATGTAAATAAGCGATTCAGGCCAGCAAGACCCACAATGCACTGCGTTTTCAACAAGTACGGACCGTGAGCACCACCTACTGGCCAATCAGGTTTGAGCTTTGTTCCCCTAACTTGACTCCGGACTTGGGCACACGTGGAGTTCTTTGTTGGATCAGACCACGACTTACTGAGGTTGCTGTGCGCAGGTGGTCGTAGTAAACTTCTTCTATGGCTTGGAAGTAGATGACGCCCTTCAGTTTCCTCTCGTCACAGTCTGCAGAAAAACAACTCCATCAATAATGGGGAAATTAAGGTTTGTTTGGGGTTAATTCAGTATACCGTATTTTTCGTACTATAAGTCGCAGTTTTTTTCATAGTTTGGCAGGTGGTGCGACTTATACTCAGGAGCGAATTATGTGAGAAATTATTAACACATTACCGTAAAATATCAAATAATATTATTTAGCTCATTCACGTAAGAGACTAGACGTATAAGATTTCATGGGATTTAGCGATTAGGAGTGACAGATTGTTTGGTAAACGTATAGCATGTTCTATATGTTATAGTTATTTGAATGACTCTTACCATAATATGTTACGTTAACATACCAGGCACCTTCTCAGTTGGTTATTTATGCCTCATATAACGTACACTTATTCAGCCTGTTGTTCACTATTCTTTATTTATTTTAAATTGCCTTTCAAATGTCTATTCTTGGTGTTGGGTTTTATCAAATAAATTTCCCCAAAAAATGTGACTTATACTCCAGTGCGACTTATATATGTTTTTTTCCTTCTTTATTATGCATTTTCGGCCGGTGCGACTTATACTCCGAAAAATTAGGTAGTTTCACTGTTCCTTGACTCCCTGCTGACACGGTGCCTTCCTTCAGGCCTCTGGTTGGCTAACAAGGCTTGACATATTCTGTAGATACTATTAATAAACTAACATTAAAAAGTGGAATAAAAGAGCAAACAGGTGAAGTGGAACAAGAAAAAGTTGCAATGTCGACTAATAACAAGCTGTCATTGCTCAAAAAATAATAATGAATCAAAATCAATGTTATGAATTATTGACCTATCGAAGGCTCCAATTTCTTCACATCAAACATTCCACTTAGAAATATGTTTTTTGGGGGAAAAGTGTGTATTTTGTGTGTTTGCCATGAAAAACTAAACTAAAACCAACTAAAAAAAGTATAAAAAATAATGAAAACGTATAATCGACGGATAGATCTGAAATGTAAATAGAGATTTGAGCATCGAAAGTAAAAAAAAAATATATATATATATATATTTATTTTTAACACTTTCATGAATGGGGCCCTTTTGTATCCCCAATATTTTTGGTGGGATTTTTGTTTCAAACTGTCTTTGTTAAAAAAAATAATAACAAATCAAAATCAATGTTATGATTTATTGACCTATTTAAGGCTCTAATTACTTCACATCAAATGTTCTACTTTGAAATATTTTTTCGGGAAAATATTGCATATTTTGTGTTTTTGCCATAAAAATAATTGGGTTTTCTTTAATAAAAAAAGGGCATAAATTATAGTAATAATAATAGGAATAACTTTATATCGACAGATAAACCTTGAAGTTGATGTACAAATATAAGCGTTGAATAATAAAAAATTATAATATTTTTTTATATATATGACTTATTTTTGACACATTTATGAGTCCACTTTGAAATATATTTTTCAGAATCAGAATCAGAATCAGAAATACTTTATCAATCCCCGAGGGGAAATTAAGATTTTCAGCACAATCCCATTCAAGATCAGACGAATATTGTGTAAAATTGTGTATATTGTGTGTTTGCCAGAAAAAAATATGTTTTTCATAACAAAAAAACATAAAACAAACTGGAAAAGTATAAAAAATAATGAAAACTTGTAATCAACGGATAGATCATGAAATTTATCTACAGATTTAAAAGTCGAAAGTAAAAAAAAAAAAAGATTTATTTTTAACACTTTTATGAGTGGGGCTCTTTTGTATTATGAGAGTTTTAGTGGGATTGTTTGTTTCAAACTGTCTTTGCTCAAATAATAATGAATCAATGTTGTTATGAATTATTGACCTACTAAAGGATCCAATTACTTCATATCAAATATTACACTTATACACACATATGTTTTTATCATAATAAATAGAGTTTGAGTGAAAAGGCATAAATGATAGCAATAATAATAATAATAACTTTAAATCGACAGATAGACCTTGAAGTTGATGATTGAGATTTAAGCGTTGAATAATATAAAAATTTAAGTATTTTTTTTTTTATATATGACTTATTTTTGACACATTTATGAGTCCACTTTGAAATATTTTTGAGGAAAAGACTGTGTATTTTGTGTGTTTGCCATAAAAAACTATGTTTTTCATAACAAAAAAAGACATAACACAAACTAAAAAAAGTATAAAAAAATAATGAAAACTTATAATCGATGAAAAGATCTGAAATGTATCTAGTGATTTAAGAGTCGAAAGTTAATTAAAAAAAATGTATGACTTATTTTCAACACTTTTATGAGTTTGTATTCCTGATCATTTTTGTTTCAAACTGTCTTTGTTCCAAAAAATATATATGAATCAGAACTAATGTTGGTATGAATTATTGACCTAATTAAGGCTCTAATTACTTCACATCAAATATTCCACTTTGAAATATTTTAGGGGAAAATATTTCATATTTTGTGTTTTGCCATAATAAATAGATTTTGACAGAAATGGCATAAATTATAGTAATAATAATATTAATAATAACTTTAAATCGACACAGAGACTTTGAAGGTGATGTAGAGATTTAAGCATTGAATAATAATACAAATTTAATTTTTTTTATCTATGACTTATTTTTGACACACTTATAAGTCCACTTTGAAGTATTTTTTTGCGAAAAAATTGTGTATTTTGTGTGTTTGCCATAAAAAACTTTTTATTTCTTAACAAAAAAGTATAAAAAATCATGAAACTTATTTAAGTGTCAAAAGTTTAAAAAAAAAAGTGTTATTTAGAAAATGTTTATGAGTGGGGCGCTTTTTTATTCCTGACAATTTTGGTGGGATTCTTTTTTTTTTTTTTAAGTCTTTGCTCAAAAAATAATAATGAATTAAAATCAATGTTGTTAGAAATTATTGACCTAATTAAGGCTCTAATTACTTCACATCAAATATTCCACTTTGAAATAGTTTTTGGGGGGGAAATATTGCGTATTTTGTGTTTTTGCCATACAAAATAGGGTTTTCTTTAAAAAAAAAAAGGGCATAATTTATTTGGAAATAAACTTTGTATCGACAGATAGATTTGAAGTTGATATAGAGATTTAGGCGTTGAATGAAAACATTGAAAAAATTAATATACGACTTATTTTTCATATTTTCATGACTGAGAGCCTTCCGGGTCCTCAGGACCAAACTTGGGAGGAGCCCTACTGTTTAAAAAAACCCTCTAAGGACAGCGAGCATCGGGACTCACCCGTGTAGTAAGCCAGGCGCCTGTGGTCCACGTCAAACAGGAACCACCTCTTCTTCCAGGTCTTCACCCTCCCGCCTTGCTTGGTCAGGAAGCCCGCGCAGCGCCGAGGCGTCATCCGCAGGTCGGTGCAGCCGGCGACCCCGTGACCTAGGGACTCCACGTGGGCGCGGAGGTCAAAGTGCGGCGAGAGGAAGAGCGGCAAGCTGTGCTGCAGAGACACTCGGCGTAAGGTCTACACTTTCCAACTGAAACATCTAAGGGTGGATTAGGGGAGACTCCTCACACTGTGATGATGAGGTTACTAAAACTGAAGTTGACAAATAATGAGAGAGAATGAATAGAGCTATCTAAAGGTCCAAGAAGTCTCTATAATGGTCCTCCTTGGATGCACTACCTTGACGGGTATCAAAACTGAAAGTTGACACACATTCTCTCTCCAAGCTGGTACTTGAAGACGCCATTATTTCATATATGTGTGTGTATCCAAACTTTTTCCACTGAGGGCTACACACTGAAAAATCAAAGCATGCAGGGGCCATTATGATGTTTTTCCTTTTTTAAGAACCAGTACAATATATAGGGTTTTTTTTTTTTTTCCTTTAGGGCTCCCCTCAAGTTTGAACCCTGGGACCCAAAAGGGTCTCAGTCATAAAAATTTAAAAAATAGGTCATATATTGTCATTATTTGTATTTATTTATTTATTTAACACTTAAATCTCTACATCAACTTCAAAATCTATGTGTCAATAAAATATCATTTTTAGGTTAAATGCCCTTTTTGTCGAAACCCTATTTTCTAATGGCAAAAACACAAAATATGCAATATTTTCCCCCAAAAAATATTTTAAAGTGTAAAATATTTGATGTAAGGTAAAATAGGTCAATAATTCATAACAACTTTTATTTTAATTCATCATTATTTTTTGAGAATTGACAGTTTAAATACTATTCTACTAAAATTCTTGGGGATCAGAAAAGCTTCAGTCATATAAGTGTTAAAAACAAGTTATATATTAAAAATATTTTCATTATTCAACGCTTAAATCTCTACATTAACTTCAACGTCTATCTGTCAAAAAACTTTTTTTTGTTTGTTTTTCTGTTTTATGCTCTTTTTCTTAAAACCCTGTTTTTTATGGCAAACATGAGAAATATGCAATATTTTATACCAAAAAACATTTCAAAGTAGAATCTTTGATGTGAAGTAATTGGAGCCTTAAATAGGTCAATAAATCATAAAACTTTTATTTTAATTCATTAGTATTTTTTGAGCATTGACAGTTTTAAAGAATAAAAACAGCCTGCTTGGCAGCTTTGCGTTATTGGAGTCAACATTGCAATTGTTTTGTTATATTTGACGTTTGCTCTTTTATTCTTAATTTATTTATTCTTACTTGTGATTTAGGGCTATATAAATAAAGATTGATTGATTGATTGATTGATTCCACTATTTAATGTTTTTTTAAATAGAGCTTTTTGAATGTGCCGCGGGCAGTTAAAAAATTAGCTGCACCCAAGACACACTTTGGACACCTCTGCTCTAACACGTGCGCCGGCCATCTTGATATTTTTTATCTTGTGAACATGCTAAATCAAATCTAATAAATCAAAAAATATTTTCGACTAAGTTTTTTTATTTTATTTTTTATTTTTATTTTTTTTAAAGGTATGCATCTAAACTTCGTCTTTTAGGTGACCAAGCAAAATATTGTCATTATTAATATTTTCTTGTTGAATTATATTTTTAAAACAAAAAACGAGCAGCAGGCCACAAACCGCAACCTGAGGTAAAAAGAGTATAACAATGTCACGCCAGTAGACCCAAGGATTAGTTTTCTCTGCGGAAATTGAATATAAGACTTTTTTTTTTGGTCACTTAAATAGAAAGACGTGGTGTCATGGCGCTACTGTATGTGCAGAGGAAAGCTATAAATCCAGCAGAGAGCGCTGTTTTACAAGTCAATTCACTCAACATTTTCCACCAAGAAGATTTTTTCCCAGCAGGCACAAGACATTGATACAATGTTGATTATATGTACATGTCCTTTAAAACTGACTTTGAAACAACGTTGCAAAATAGTTATATTTGTAAATTGAGACAACGTTGATGTCTAACGTTGGATCCACGTTGTTGGTTGGGAAATGACCAAAATTCTATGGTAAAATCAACATCAGAACCCAACATTGATTAAACGTCATCAAAAAGCATGTTGTTTCAACGTTGTATTCGTGTTGTAGAATATTGGTTGGGAAATGACCAAAATTCAATGGCCAAATCAACATCAGAACCCAACATTGATTAAACGGTGTCAAAAAGCATGTCGTTTCAACGTTGTACTTGTGTCATAGAATATTGATTGGGAAATTACCACATTTCAATGGTCAAATCAACATCACAACCTGACATTGAATAAATGTTGTCAAAAGGCATTTTGTTTCAACGTTGTATTTGCGTCATAGAATATTGGTTGGGAAATGACCAAATTTCAATGGTCAAATCAACATCAAAACCTGACATTGATTAAACGTAGTCAAAAAGCATGTTGTTTAAACTTTCTATTTGTCTTGTAGAATATTTGTTGGGAAATGACCAAAATTCAATGGTCAAATTAACGTCAGAACCCAACATTGATTAAACGTCATCAAAAAACATGTTGTTACAACGTTGTACTTGTGTTGTAGAATATTGGTTGGGAAATGACCAAAATCCAATGGCCATAACAACGTCAGAACCCAACATTGATTAAACGTTGTCAAAAAGCATGTCGTTTCAACGTTGTATTTGTGTCATAGAATATTGGTTGGGAAATGACCAAATTTCAATGGTCAAATCAACATCAAAACCCAACATTGATTAAACGTCATCAAAAAGCATGTTGTTTAAACGTTCTATTTGTCTTGTAGAATATTGGTTGGGAAATGACCAAAATTCAAAGGTCAAATCAACGTCAGAACCCAACATTGATTAAACGTCATCAAAAAGCATGTCATTTCAACGTTGTATTTTTGTCGTAGAATATTGGTTGGGAAATGACCAAAATTCAATGGTCAAATTAACGTCAGAACCCAACATTGATTAAACGTCATCAAAAAACATGTTGTTACAACGTTGTACTTGTGTTGTAGAATATTGGTTGGGAAATGACCAAAATTCGAAGGTCAAATCAACGTCAGAACCCAACATTGATTAAACGTCATCAAAAAGCATGTTGTTTCAACGTTGTATTTTTGTCGTAGAATATTGGTTGGGAAATGACCAAAATTCAATGATCAAATTAACGTCAAAACCCAACATTGATTAAACGTCCTCAAAAAACATGTTGCTTCAACGTTGTACTTGTGTTGTAGAATATTGGTTGGGAAATGACCAAAATTCAATGGTCAAATCAACATCACAACCTGACATTGAATAAACATTGTCAAAAGGCATTTTGTTTCAATGTTGTATTTTTGTCGTAGAATATTGGTTGGGAAATGACCAAAATTCAATGATCAAATTAACGTCAGAACCCAACATTGATTAAACGTCATCAAAAAACATGTTGTTACAACGTTGTACTTGTGTTGTAGAATATTGGTTGGGAAATGACCAAAATCCAATGGCCATAACAACGTGAGAACCCAACATTGATTAAACGTTGTCAAAAAGCATGTCGTTTCAACGTTGTATTTGTGTCATAGAATATTGGTTGGGAAATGACCAAATTTCAATGGTCAAATCAACATCAAAACCTGACATTGATTAAACGTCATCAAAAAGCATGTTGTTTAAACGTTCTATTTGTCTTGTAGAATATTGGTTGGGAAATGACCAAAATTCGAAGGTCAAATCAACGTCAGAACCCAACATTGATTAAACGTCATCAAAAAGCATGTCGTTTCAACGTTGTATTTTTGTCGTAGAATATTGGTTGGGAAATGACCAAAATTCAATGGTCAAATTAACGTCAGAACCCAACATTGATTAAACGTCATCAAAAAACATGTTGTTACAACGTTGTACTTGTGTTGTAGAATATTGGTTGGGAAATGACCAAAATTCGAAGGTCAAATCAACGTCAGAACCCAACATTGATTAAACGTCATCAAAAAGCATGTCGTTTCAACGTTGTACTTGTGTCGTAGAATATTGGTTGGGAAATTACCACATTTCAATGGTCAAATCAACATCACAACCTGACATTGAATAAATGTTGTCAAAAGGCATTTTGTTTCAACGTTGTATTTGCGTCATAGAATATTGGTTGGGAAATGACCAAATTTCAATGGTCAAATCATCATCAAAACCTGACATTGATTAAACGTAGTCAAAAAGCATGTTGTTTAAACGTTCTATTTGTCTTGTAGAATATTTGTTGAGAAATGACCAAAATTCAATGGTGAAATTAACGTTAGAACCCAACATTGATTAAACGTCATCAAAAAACATGTTGTTTCAATGTTGTACTTGTGTTGTAGAATATTGGTTGGGAAATGACCAAAATCCAATGGCCATAACAACGTCAGAACCCAACATTGACTAAACGTTGTCAAAAAGCATGTCGTTTCAACGTTGTATTTGTGTCGTAGACTATTGGTTGGGAAATGACCAAATTTCAATGGTCAAATCAACATCAAAACCCGACATTGATTAAACGTCATCAAAAAGCATGTTGTTTAAACGTTCTATTTGTCTTGTAGAATATTGGTTGGGAAATGACCAAAATTCGAAGGTCAAATCAACGTCAGAACCCAACATTGATTAAACGTCATCAAAAAGCATGTCGTTTCAACGTTGTATTTTTGTCGTAGAATATTGGTTGGGAAATGACCAAAATTCAATGGTCAAATTAATGTCAGAACCCAACATTGATTAAACGTCGTCAAAAAACATGTTGTTTCAACATTGTACTTGTGTTGTAGAATATTGGTTGGGAAATGACCAAAATTCGAAGGTCAAATCAACGTCAGAACCCAACATTGATTAAACGTCATCAAAAAGCATGTCGTTTCAACGTAGTATTTTTGTCGTAGAATATTGGTTGGGAAATGACCAAAATCCAATGGCCATAACAACGTCAGAACCCAACATTGATTAAACGTTGTCAAAATGCATGTTGTTTCAACGTTGTACTTGTGTCATAGAATATTGGTTGGGAAATGACCAAATTTCAATGGTCAAATCAACATCACAACCTGACATTGAATAAACATTGTCAAAAGGCATTTTGTTTCAATGTTGTATTTTTGTCGTAGAATATTGGCTGGGAAATGACCAAAATTCAATGGTAAAATCAACGTCAGAAGCCAGCATTGATTAAACATTGTCAAAAAGCATGTTGTTTCAACATTGTATTTGTGTTGTACTTTGACAATAACTGCATGTTTTTGTAAGTGTTTCTTGGCGCGTAAAACTAAAATTAAAAAGGTGTTTTAATGACTGTGAGAGACATAATGTAGGGTTTAAAGCTGGAGTGTCAAAATATATATATATGTATTGTATTGGTTTTGAAAATAAAAAATATCAAAATGGCTCCCGCATGCTTTAATTCCCTCAGTGGAAAAGGTCTGGACACCCCTGGTGTAAGTCAAAAATACCTCAGGGGAGTTAAGCAGGGAACTGGTCTGGCTGTCCTGTGGTTGTGGTCTGCGTGGCCTCTCAGGATCCGGTTTGGTCGAGTTAAGCTCTCGCGGTCTTCTCTCCTCAAGCAAAAGTTGCTGTCGCTCTTCCTGTGTGAACACAACTTTGGAAATCAGCGTTTCAAACCGCGCAAAGTCGGGCTAACGTGCTTCGTCAGTGAAAGGGAGCATGGTTTGAGTGGCACGGTTCTGCGGAGTAACTAACCCGCTCTCTGAGCAGCCGCTCCCGCTCCGCTTTGGCTTCCCGCAGCTTCCTCTCAATTTCCACCAGATCCATCAGACACGGACTGCAAGAGTCAAAACACACAAGTATTATAGAAGTTCATCTTGGAAATGATCGTCTACTGATCATCTGCAATTTGGCCCACGAGATATCATGATTTAATAAGGAATCTTACCCACAGGGAAATTGACTACATTTTAATAGTTTGACAATTTTGAAGCTTTTGGTTTGTCACACTCACGTGGGCAACTTGAGTTATTCATGGCAAAGACCTTTAATTATGCCGTAAGTGGGGGCCATTCTCAGCATATACTTACAGTTGTGGTCAAATGTTTACATATACCGTATTTTCCGCACTATAAGGCGCACCTAAAAACCACAAATTTTCTCAAAAGCTGACAGTGCGCCTTATAACCCGGTGCGCTTTATATATGGATAAATATTAAGATTCATTTTCATAAAGTTTCGGTCTCGCAACTACGGTAAACAGCCGCCATCTTTTTTCCCCGTAGAAGAGGAAGTGCTTCTTCTTCTACGCAAGCAACCGCCAAGGTAAGCACCCGCCCCCATAGAACAGGAAGCGCTTCTTCTTCTACAGTAAGCAACCACCCGCCCGCGTAGAAGAAGAAGAAGCGCGCGGATATTACCGTACGTTTCATTTCCTTTGTGTGTTTACATCTGTAAAGACCACAAAATGGCTCCTACTAAGCGACAGGGATCCGGTTCATGAAAAGACGCAATCTCTCCATCCGCACACGGATTACTATTTCACAGCAACTGCCTAAAGACTTTCAAGAAAAGCTGGCTACTTTCCGTGCATATTGTAAAAACAAGATAGCTGAAAAAAAGATCCGGCCAGAGAACATTATCAACATGGACGGACGAGGTTCCACTGACTTTTGATATTCCTGTGAACCGCACTGTGGATACAACGGGAGCACGTACGGTGAATATTCGCACCACAGGGAATGAGAAGTCATCCTTCACTGTGGTTCTAGCTTGCCATGCTAATGGCCAGAAACTTCCACCCATGGTGATATTCAAAAGGAAGACCTTGCCAAAAGAGACCTTTCCAGCCGGCGTCATCATAAAAGCTAACTCGAAGGGATGGATGAAGAAAAGATGAGCGAGTGGTTAAGGTAAGTTTAAGTTTACGCGAAGAGGCCGGGTGGCTTTTTTCACGCAGCTTCGTCCATTTTGATATACGACTCCGTGCGCGCCCACATCACGCTGGTTTTTAATACATTATTAAAGTTTGACTGACCTATCTGACTGTTTTTTTGACATTCCTTTAGCGCAGTTAGATGCGGCTTATAACACGGGGCGTCTTATAGGTGGACAAAGTTTTGAAATATGCCGTTCATTGAAGGCGCGGTTTATAACCCAGGGCGCCTTATGGTGCGGAAAATACGGTACTTGTGAAAGACATAATGTCATGGCTGTCTTGAGATTTTAATAATTTCTACAACTCTTATTTTTTTGTGATAGAGAGTTTGGAGCACATACTTGTTTGTCACAAAAACATTCATGAAGTTTGGTTCTTTTATGAATGTATTATGGGTCTACTGAAAATGTGACCAAATCTGCTGGGTCAAAAGTATACAAACAGCAACATACATTATCAATTTTGGTGATGTAGAAAAGTTACAATCAAATCAAATTGGCTTCATGGCATGGCCTCTTAACTTCATGTGAGTGATTATGATTGAATCATTGACTTGAACAAGTCAGGAAAGTCACTTGGAGCCATTACAAAGCAGCATAAGGTCCCAAGAGCAACTGTGCAGACAATTGAAACAAAAATTGAGCTGGTTGGCCACAATACCCAGCAACATGTTTGGAGGAGAAAAGGTGAGGCCTTTAATCCCAGGAACACCATTCCTACTGTCAAGCATGACCCCAAACAAACGTCAAAAGTGGTAAAGGAATGGCTAAATCAGGATAGACTTAAGGTTTTAGAATGGCCTTCCCAAAGTACTAACTTAAACCCCATTGAGAACATGTGGACAATGCTGAAGAATCAAGTCCATGTCAGAAAACCAACAAATTTAGCTGAACTGCACCAATTTTGTCAAGAGGAGTGGTCAAAAATTCAAGCAGAAGCTTGCCCGAAGCTTGTGGATGGCTACCAAAAGTGCCTTATTGCAGTGAAACTTGCCAAGGGACATGTAACAAAATATTAACATTGCTGTATGTATACTTTTGACCCAGCAGATTTGGTCAAATTTTCAGTAGACCCATAATAAATTCATAAAAGAATCAAACTTCATGAATGCTTTTTGTGACCAACAAGTATGTGCTCCAATCATTCTATCACAAAAAAATATGAGTTGTAGAAATTATTGGATACTCAAGACAGCCATGACATTATGTTCTTTACAAGTGTCTGTAAATGTTTGACCACGACTGTATATGACGCAATGCAAACAACTTTCCCTAGTCATGGTGCAAAGAAAATAAATAAAATCCAACCATCACAAAATGTCAACACATATGGTCAGACAACACAACCTCCTTACTGAACATTGTGGATATTTTTAAATTATGTGCATGCACCATGAAAAATAAAAAGTTACACCCATTTAAATCCATTACAAAGCATGATGGGAAAAATGCAAAACACTCTCCTCAGTAATTCATGTTTGTCGCATTTTAGCAGCTTGATACAGTATTTCTGATTGATTACAAAACTTGTCACGGAAATAAACAAGGTCGGAGTTGAACTTTCACATACTCTTAATATCCATTTACATTAATTATATGGCCATTATATTAATATAGTGTGTATACAATTACACACACACATGCACGCACACACACACACGTATATACATAAATATATATATATATATACATTTACATACATACATATATTATACATTTACATATATATCTGTGTACATATATACCTACATACACATACATATATAGATACATACATATACACAAACATACACACACACACATATATCTATATATGTATATATATATATATATATATATATATATATATATATATATACATATATATATATATATATATACATATATATATATATAAATATATATATATATATATATATATATGTATATATATATATATACATACTGTATATACACATATATATTTATTTTGTATTTATTTTTTTAAATTAAGTTTGTGAAACATTTTTTGTGTTTGTGAAAAATGTATTTGAGTTAGTGAAACATGTTTGTGTTCGTGGGACATTTATTTGAGTTTGTGAAACATTTTTCTGAATTTGTGGGAAAAAAATGTGAGTTTGTGAAAAAAAAAATTGAAGTTTGTGAAACATTTTTGGGACTTTGTGGAACATTTATTTGAGTTTGTGAAAAAAACAATTTAATTTGTGAAACATTTTTTGGAGTTTGTGAAACATTTTTTGGAGTTTGTGAAACATTTTTTGGTTTTTGTAAAAACCTTTTTAGGAGTTTGTAAAACATTTTTTTGAGTTTGTGAAACATTTTTTGTGTTTGTGAAACATTTTTTGGTTTTTGTAAAAACCTTTTTAGGAGTTTGTAAAACATTTTTCTGAATTAGTGAAACATTTTTCTGAATTTGTGGAACATTTTTTTGAGTTTGTGAAACATTTTTTTGAGTTTATGAAACATTTTTTTGGAGTTAGTGAAACCTTTTTTGAGTTTGTAAAAAAAATGGAGTTTGTAAAACATTGTTTTGAGTTTGTAAAATATTTTTGAATTTGTGAAACATTTTTCTGAATTTGTGAAACATTTTTCTGAATTTGTGGAAAAAAATTTTGAGTTTGTGAAAAAAAAATGTGTTTGGGAAAATGTATTTGAGTTTGTGAAACATTTTTCTGAATTTGTGAAACATTTTTCTGAATTTGTGGAACATTTTTTTGAGTTTGTGAAACATTTTTTTGAGTTTATGAAACATTTTTTTGGAGTTAGTGAAACCTTTTTTGAGTTTGTAAAAAAAATGGAGTTTGTAAAACATTGCTTTGAGTTTGTAAAATATTTTTGAATTTGTGAAACATTTTTCTGAATTTGTGAAACATTTTTCTGAATTTGTGGAACATTTTTTTGAGTTTGTGAAAAAAAATGTGTTTGGGAAAATGTATTTGAGTTTGTGAAACATTTTTTTGAGTTTATTAAACATTTTTTGGAGTTTGTGAAACCTTTTTTGAGTTTGTAAAATATTTTTGAGTTTGTGAAACATTTTTTGTGTTTGTGGAACATTTATTTGAGTTTGTGAAACATTTATTTGAGTTTGTGAAACATTTTTTGGAGTTTGTGAAACATTTTTTGGAATTTGTAAAAACATGAGTTTGTAAAACATTTTTGTGAGTTTGTAAAATATTTTTTAGTTTGTGAAACATTGTTTGGAGTTTGAAAAACATTTTTTGGATTTTGTAAAACCTTTTTAGAAGTTTGTAAAAAAAATAAATTTGAGTTTGTAAAATATTTTTGTGTTTGTGAAATATTTTTTTTAGTTTGTGATACATTTTTGTGTGTTTGTGGAGTTTCACAGAAATTTCAATCTATACTTAACGTTGAATGTTCCAAAGTTTTCTTGGATAAGGTCATTCAACTCCAGCTAACCACTCCCCTGCTTCCCCGGCCCCCAAATAGCTGTCCAGAATATGCCTGTTATATGATTCTTTGATTTTGGACCTCCAGACTCAGCATGTCCTTGTACAATTCACTTTCACTTACATTTACACCAACGAGGTGAGATTACGTCCGACAAAGTGAACTTCAGGTCAGTCCCGGGCAATTAGGACGTTTTAAAGTGTATAACCTTGAACACGGGGTATTTTATTTTGGATGTAAACCTGATAATTTTAGCTGAACCGACCCAGCGAGTTGCAGCCACACACGCTGATTTGAATGGAAACGGAAAGAGTCCACCATTCCGCATTCAGTGGAAATCTAGTTGTGACTGGACTGCACAGATACATTAGTTCTGTTTTGTATTTACAGTATTATTAGTGCCCTCAAACATTTATAAAATAAACTGATGTTTATGCATTTGTTTTAAAGAATTACATATATTTTCAAGACCTTTCATGGTCGTATTTAATTTTTTTTACAAGATTTTGAATTAATTCAAGACATTTCAAGGTCTTGAACTGAAACGATTGGACTTTGGACTTTTTAATACACCGCAGTAGTAGATTCCTCAAAGCATCACAGCACTCTTGTCATATAAAGGATCTTTGACTACTGTTTTTACAGTAGGTGCTTAAAAGCAGCAAAGAGCTCCTGTCATTTAGAGGATCTTTCTTATAAAAAGAGCGCTTTATGACTTATTCATCAGGACTGTGTTATCTATTTCATGGAAAAGGAGTTTTAAGATATGGCAGAGCCTTAAATGAACTTCAAATACAAAATAAGAAGAGGAAGAAGTCAGGTCCTAAACACACAAAAGCAAAGAAAGCTGACCTGGTAGCGCGGGAGCACGGCGTGCTGTTACACGGCGTGAGGCGCTCGCTGCCGTTGGCGCTCTCGGGTCTGAGTCCGCGGACGTGCCCGCTGACGTGCCCGTTGAGTCTCTGAGGAGAGGAGAGCGGGAAGGTAAAACCCTCCGAGGCAGGATGGCCGCCTCCTGGGAGCATCCTCACCAACCCTGAGAGGAGAGAACCACGACAATTAGGAGGCTGGCAGGAGACGTGGCGTGTCACCGTTTTCCTTTCCACCAAGGCACACTGGGAGGGCAAAAATTTCGGGGCACGTGGCCATTATACACGCAGGAAATAAAAAATGAATATAATTGATCCCCATTTTAAGTCTAAACTTCTTCCACACCAAACTCCTCCAAGCATGGCTTTGTGGACCTTCATTTTTCTGCACTTGTTCCCACTAAGTTGCAAGTAACACTTTTCCAAAGTATCTTGTTATTATACAACATATTTTCCGCCATGCGGCCCCTGAGCTAACATGAGTTTGACACCCCTGATGTAGGCCGTTATTCTGATTAGATGAACACCGCCGCACATAAAAGGAAAGTACGCCTGAGCGCGTCTACTCTTCTGTGGCACCATTCAATATTCATCCTGTACTTTATTATTTTCATTTTATATTGTTGTGGTGAATAAATATTGTATCATTGTATCATTGTTTTATTCTTTAAAGGCTTTGAATGGTAATAATCAGAGGTGGGACCAAGTCATTGTTTTGCAAGTCACAAGTAAGTCTCAAGTCTTTGCCCTCGAGTCCGAGTCAAGTCCCGAGTCAAGACAGGCAAGCCCCGAGTCAAGTCCAAAGTCAAGACTGGAAAGTCTCAAGTCAAGTCCTAAGTCCTGCATTTTGAGTTTCGAGTCCTTTCAAGTCCTTTTAACCACAGACTAATATATTAACACAGATTGTGTATGCTTTTCAAACGCTGTATTTATTTATTAAAACAAGTGCATTTTAAATTGCAGGAAAGAAAATTGTGCTGACATTGCACTTTATAATAGCACTATTAACCAGTCATTTTAAACATTAACTCATTCCTTTACAGAACAAACACATTGAAAAATAAAGTGCAAATGTACTTATTTGTACAAAAGTGTTAACATTGAAAAAACATGACATATACGTGAACATAACAAAAAAGTTGTACTTTTTATATGTCAGGGCCCTATGCTGCATTGCATTTGCAAAAGACCAAATTAGCAAAGAGTCTGTCAGTCATTTGTGCACGATGGGGGCGTAGTATGATGCCACCATGGCTGAAAACTCGCTCCACTGGAGCACTGGAGGCAGGCACTGCCAAGACTCTCATGGCCACTCGGAACAGTGAAGGAAGAGTCTTCATGTTCAATGCCCACAACAAAAGGGGGGAGAGAGTTTTTTTTGGGTTGGTGCACTAGTTGTAAGTGTATCTTGTGTTTTTTATGTTGATTTAATTAAAAAAAGAAAAAAATATATATATATATTTCTTGTGCGGCCCGATACCAATCGATCCACGGACCAGTACCGGGCCACAGCCTGGTGGTTGGGGACCACTGAGGTAAACAACCAACAGTATGTCAGAAAGCTAGCTAAAACGGTACACATATTCATAATATAGTATACATTTTAACTGACCTTTATTTTACTATTTTTGTCTTTTTTTAGGTGGCTAAAATACACGGTGCTGCTGACCGCCGTCTAACGTTACGTGTGATATATTGACTAACGTAACCCTGCTTAAAAAAAATCACTGAACAAAAAGTATGAATAAGGTAGTGAACTGCAACAGATTCCAGTTTTTGCAATAACGTTATAACGTTAGCAGTGAGTTTACAGCCTCACTGATTTAACTACACAGCAAATAAAAGTCACGTTACTTAGCCAATAAACGTTATCTTACATTCAAAACTTACCATTCTTTGTGCAACTTCAAATGCCGGACGAAGTTGGAAGTTGTTGCCTCTCCATCAGTAATTTTCGAACCGCATGTGTTGCATACTGCAAACCGTTTTGTGTTGACCACCTCGTAATTTTTATACCCAAACAAAATTATTTTAGGTATAATTTTTTGTTCACTGGCGTATGGTTTGGACATGTCTTCTTCGTTGGTTGTCCTGCAATTTGATTGGATGAATGCTGTGTGATGAAAACAAAGTAGATCTAATTTGATTGGCTGTTGTACTGAGACCACACCAGCTGACACACGCAACGCTGATAGACAAGTACACAATGAAAAATACGGAGCGCTCCCGAATAACTTTTTCATCTTTGGGTTTTGGGGAAAGTAGCAAGTCATGTCAAGTCATGTCAATTCAAAAGGCTCAAGTCCAAGTGAAGTCACAAGTCATTGATGTTAAAGTCTAAGTCGAGTTGCAAGTCTTTTTACATTTTGTCAAGTCGAGTCTAAAGTCATCAAATTCATGACTCGAGTCTGACTCGAGTCCAAGTCATGTGACTCGAGTCCACACCTCTGGTAATAATTGCCATTATCATTCATTTTGCTGTTTTTCGACCTTGATATCAGTGTATCCTTAATGAATAATAAACAACTAAGCATGTGCTATATAAATGAATAAACTGAACTGATTCTTCATTCATTACTCCAATACTCTATTCATCACTTTACAATATAACTAAAACGATTCTTACTTACTAAACCGTCCCTGCATATTTGTACGTGCTATCATAATGTAATGAAGCTAGCGTCGTTAGCATTAGCTAATATGCTAATACGTTTACGAGTGTCTTTGGTTAGCATTATTAACTTATAATGGCATTCTTCTTATATTGTTTCAGTTTCACAAATTCCTCAGTAAATTCACCCAAATGTCAACATGGAGTTATTGAGTCTGTTTAGCTGATTGAAGAGCTAGCTTCCTCGGCTACTGGGTCCATGACGATGACTTCTGTTTTGTTTAATCAGCCATTTTACTGCCATGTTACAGACACAGTTTGGAAACGGGTATGTATTTAAACATTTACAAAATCTTTCGGTGTAAATAACTCATGTCACAACGTATATATCTGCGGCTTACAGTCCTGTTCGGGTAATATATTCCATTTTTTTCCCCATAAAATTTAGTAGTTGCGGCTTGTATACAAGTGTGCATGTCCGAAAAGGACTCGGAGGAAGCAAATCCTATTTAATCTTACCCTTTTTAGTTATCAACACGTGTTCACTTCCTGTTCTCATTTTGTAACACAAATTACGACAATTAATTTTTAAATACAAAAGTTCTCTTGAATAAATAGTTCTGTCAGTTTGATTGGAATAATGTGGTGAATAATATCTAATTTTCAATACAACACAAAATGTATACCAGAATTCTTTGTTTTTGTACTTTGTAAACATTTTTAGCTGAAAGTGCATCATATTGGTACATTGTTTATTAATCTATTCCACAATTTAATTTCACATACTGATATGGTAAAGGTGTTAAGTGTATACAAATTTGACTTTTCTCTAAGGTTTCATTCCTCCTCTTTTTTAGAAGAATTGTGGTGCATTCTTGGGTGTAGCAGGTTATAATTTGCTTTGTAGATAATTTTATCTGTTTGCAAATGCACCAAATCATTGAATTTCAATATTTTTGATTCAATAGGTTTGTATGTTGTCTATATTAGTAGCACAAACATACACATATGCAGCATGTATAGAAGTGTCCAATATTATCGGTGTATTGTACTGCTTTTTAAAGTGAAAAATTACAAAATGACCCCTCATTCTTTGATATTTTTTTTCTAAAAAAAGCTTGAACACCCCTGCATTAAAAGCCTACAAGAGTTTTTCTGGCTCGTCTGGTCTGTGCAGGTCAATCCGGCTTTTCACCAGAATGACAACAACCAGGACTTTTCTAGAGACACGCCTTCCATTGGGCTGAATGGAAGCGAATAAACAGTCAAGACAAACGAGGGCTTGAGCGGCGCGCAAAGAGAGCGAGCCATTGTGACGTTGAGGCGAGGGCATCTCACCCTGCGATGACAGCGGCCTATCCCTCGGTTTGCTGCTGCGATGAGAGCTGCGTCTCCGTGGAAGTCCGCCAGAGTCTTTGTGAGGGTCCTTGCTTGGGTCCTACATTGAGAGAAAAGGCAGTGAACACCTAAACCAAACTAAAAACAGTCCATCCAGTGTGCATCTTGAAGACAGCCGCAGACCTGAGAAGGCTTGTGAACGGTTAAAGGTGACAGCGACATCATGCAGGGGGCGGAGCTGGTGATGTCCGACCAATCGGGGACCGGCTCTTTCTCTTTAACAACCTGTGGGGCCACATTTTGAATTTTAGTTTGAATTTGAAAAAGAACACTCATGTAAAGAGAGTCGCGCGGCTTTCCTACTGAATATGGACGTACGATCAAATCCAGAAAATGGCGCACGCAAGTAAAAATTTGGATGTATTAAAGTGTCCGCACGCACAATTCCAGGCATATTTCTTTGTCACATCACAACCTACTTGGAATCCTCCGCACGCCCAGACCGCGCCCCCTTATACATATGCAAATCATATTGAAAATAGCCATCCCAGCAGGCACAAGATATTGATACAACGTTAATTATACACAGATTCTTTATAACTGTCTTCAAAACAACGTTGAGGAACAGTTGTATTTGTAAATTGGGACAATGTTGTCCAACTATGGATCCACGTTGTTGGTTTGATAAATGAACCAAATTTCAATGGTCAAATCAACATTGGATAAATGCCGTCAAAAAGTTGTATTTTTGTCGTTGAATATTGCTTGGTAAATGACCAAATTTCAATGATGACGTGACAATCTGACATTGAATAATTGTGGTCAAAAAGCATGTTGTTCCAACGTTTAGTTTGAGTTGCTCAATGTCAGGACCTAATTCCACAAGTTCTCAACATTGTTTTAATGTCTTGTGCCTGCTGGGATTTGCTTCAGCTGGCCACGGTCTGACCAATCACAAGAAGGTGCATCTTTCTCGTGTTTCGAGCAAACTGCAGAGGATTCTCCGAGAACTGAACACAGGCGGGAATAAAAAAAAAGAAATGGTCGTGTCAGAAAGAAGGTGAAGAAGAAGATAGATGTGCGTGGCCAAAACTGACTCGGGGAAATAATTGCTGCACCTCGTTTGAAAAGATAGTCGCTACGATGACACGTAAAACTTTAGAAAAGGTGGGGGACTGATTAATCCAAATATTACCAACGATAATTTACGGTAACTCATTACAAAATGTGTTTCTACAGTTGATCATATGAGTCAGATTACAGTTTAATGTGAAGCACCTGCCTTTTGCCTGCTTTGAGCATGTAAGCTAAGGCCCAAATAACATAGGTATGTTTGTTGTCAGCTGATAATAGCAATTTAGCAAAAAGATTAGCTACTAATGTTAGTTATCATAACAACAACATGACTCTAAATCGTTATTGCTTGTCTGGAACCTCTTTTGAGTATGTGCATGAGTTCTGGGCGAGTAGGTGTGTACGAGTAGTTGTGAGTGAACGCAGCACCAGTTATCTTATTCAGCCCCAGCGATGATTTGTATTAAATTTAATCTATAAAGGTGAGAAATATGTTTTTGTTGAATTAGTTTATTCAAATCACTCATGGTAACATATAATAGCCAATGGTGTTTTTCTTATATAGTTTGTCTAAATGTTTTACTTTGAGCCAATGATTTACAAAAGCTTTAAAAGTAGAACTTGAGAAGTAGAACAACATATACCTGAACATGCGAGCTGGTCAAGAGTGCAACTTAAAAATAATGTTAACATGTGAATGTAATGTTAGCATGTAGTATATATGCATATAGTACAAATGTTGCAAACGTTTGTGTCCTCCTGTCCCACTCCATAATGTTATTTTTATATGTGATATATGACATCTATTACGTTGTTGTATGTGATGTATAACCTATTACATCACATACAATATACATTGAAAACAAACCTGTTATTAATAAACTATTACCTGTTATATACTATGAACATATATATATTTTTCTTACATAATATTGCTTTGTTCTATTTGAAAATTGTTGCTGCTCATTGAACAATGTACTTTGTGGAGAAGTTTTTTTTTTTTAGAGATTTCTCCAATCCTTTTAGTCACTCTTTCTTTAATAAAAACGACTGGCAACAAATCGAGCATCTATTTTTGGTGTTTTTGGTGACTGTACCCATGTTTAGAGACTCTGTTTGGATTCCGTCGTGCCATGTCCGTGACGAAAAGCGAGTTGCAGAGAGCCTGACGTCACACTTGCTTCGCGTTGCTGGGAGCAATATATATATATAAATGGGTTATACTTGTATAGCGCTTTTCTACCTTTAAGGTACTCAAAGCGCTTTGACAGTATTTCCACATTCACACATTCACACACACATTCACACACTGATGGCGGGAGCTGCCATGCAAGGCGCTAACCAGCACCCATCAGGAGCAAGGGTGAAGTGTCTTGCCCAAGGACACAACGGACTTGACTAGGATGGTAGAAGGTGGGGATTGAACCCCAGTAAGCAGCAACCCTCCGATTGCTGGCACGGCCACTCTACCAACTTCGCCACGCCGCCCCAATACACACACACTAGAGATGCGCGGATAGGCAATTATTTCATCCGCAACCGCATCAGAAAGTCGTCAACCATCCGCCATCCACCCGATGTAACATTTGATCAGAACCGCACCCGCCCGCACCCGCCCGTTGTTATATATCTAATATAGACGATGCAAGGCATTAGTGAGGTTATAAAGCTTTTGCCTGTTAAAGAAAGGAGACTGATCCAATGCAGCACAGACATTCACGGGCCACGCTGTCATGACCCAGACGCACACCAGTGATGGCGGGAGCTGCCATATGGGAGCCGCGCTGAGCACACCTCCAAGCGCGTCTCGCTGCTGGCGACGGCCGTCTATATCAACCAGGGTGAGCCCCACCCCTTTCGTGAGCGCACTGCGCGCGGAGTGACCCCTGTTACGCGCCCCCGGCAACAGGGGTGGCGGGCAGGTGAGCTGCGCGGGCAGGTAAGCTGCGCGGGCGGAGCGCGCAGAGTGACCCCTGTTACGAGCCCCCGGCCACGGGGGTGGCGGGCAGGTAAGCTGCTTACCTGCTGCGCGTGACGCCGGCCGCGGCGAAGGCGGACGAGGCGGGGTGTCGGTGCCGTGGGCGCGGTGGTGACCCTGGACGTGCGTCGGGCCCTTCTCGCGGATCGCCTCAGCTACGGCTCCCGGTGGGGCCCTCTCGGGGGAAGGGAACTCGGTCCCGGACCCCGGCGAGGCGTCCCTTCTCCGCTCCGTAAAAGTGTCCATCTCTTTTTTTTTTTTCTTCTGTTGTGGCATATGCAGCAGGTGCCTGCTCGTTTTT
>NC_084568.2:12185000-12197500 GCF_033978685.3 Nerophis lumbriciformis
CAGTAAACATTTGGGAATTGAGGGGACCAACTTTTGAAGCTTTTCGGGTGGAATTGTTTCCCATTCTTGCTTGATGCTTGTTCAACAGTCCGGGGGTCTCCGTTGTGGTATTTTAGGCTTCATAATGCACCACACATTTTCAATGGGAGACATGTCTGGACTACAGGCAAGCCAAACTAGTACCCGCACTCTTTTACTATGAAGCCACGCTGTTGTAACACGTGGCTTGGCATTGCCTTGCTGAAATAAGCAGGGGCGTCCATGATAACGTTGCTTGGATGGCAACAAAAGTTGCTCCAAAACCTGTATGTACCTTTCAGCATTAATGGTGCCTTCACAGATGTGTAAGTTACCCATGCCTTGGGCACTAATGCACCCCCATACCATCACAGATGCTGGCTTTTGAACTTTGCATCGATAACAGTCTGAATGGTTCGCTTCCCCTTTGGTCCGGATGACACGATGTCGAATATTTCCAAAAACAAATTGAAATGTGGATTCGTCAGACCACAGAACACTTTTCCACTTTGCATCAGTCCATCTTAGATGATCTCGGGCCCAGAGAAGCCGGCGGCGTTTCTGGATGTTGTTGATAAATGGCTTTCGCTGTGCATAGTAGAGTTTTAACTTGCACTTACAGATGTAGCGACAAACTGTATTTAGTGACAGTGGTTTTCTGAAGTGTTCCTGAGCCCATGTGGTGATATCCTTTAGAGATTGACGTCGGTTTTTGATACAGTGCCGTTTGAAAGATCGAAGGTCACGGTCATTCAATGTTGGTTTCCGGCCATGCCGCTTACGTGGAGTGATTTCTCCAGATTCTCTGAACCTTTTGATGATATTATGGAACGTAGATGTTGGAATCCCTAAATTTCTTGCAATTGCACTTAGAGAAACATTGTTCTTAAACTGTTTGACTATTTGCTCACGCAGTTGTGGACAAAGGGGCGTACCTCGCCCCATCTTTTCTTGTGAAAGACTGAGCATTTTTTGGGAAGCTGTTTTTATACCCAATCATGGCACCCACCTGTTCCCAATTAGCCTGCACACCTGTGCTAGCGGTTTGAACATCAAATATGTTGTCTTTGTAGCATATTCAACTGAATATGGGTTGAAAATGATTTGCAAATCATTGTATTCTGTTTATATTTACATCTAACACAATTTCCCAACTCATATGGAAACGGGGTTTGTACATACATAAACATACATATATACATATATATACTGTATATAAATACATATACATACATACATACATACATACATACATACACATATATATATATATCGCCGCCCACAGATACTCGGTCAATCTCGAGTGTCAACATTGACAATAAAAGAGCGAGTGCAATAAAAAAGACGTGCAGAGTCTTGTTGTTTGACAGTCACGACACCTGCTGAAGCAGAACAACGCCACAAACCTGCTTTGGAACCCACCTTTCCAATGAACAGAAAACGTCAAAACACACGTGGCGACAGTGAAGCAGTCGGATTGCGAAACAGGGCGTTTTCAGGCCTTGTCACTTTTACAAGCGACAAGTCATCCGACAGGTACACAACAGCAACTTTTCATCCGTTGTTTGGAATGTGGTAAATTTAGCTAGAAGTATGTGGGTGTTGAATGACAACAAACAAACACATGATGAATGGTCATTGCTTGTCGCCACTGCTTTAGATATTCTGGACGCACAAGTAACAGGTTATATTGTATTAGATTTCACTTGTTCCAACAAGGGCTTATGCGAGGGCTCAATAGCGCCTCCTTTCAGACATGGGCTGTAAATAGGCTAGGCTGGTATTACAGCGTCCATTTCATTAGTGCCATGGTCCAGGTGAGTAGGGGAGAGCTGCTCAATCCAAATGAATAGCTAATTAGCTGCGATGCTAACATATGGAGTGAAATTACTGCCATAACTCCCCAAACACACATTTTTTTATACTCAGGCCTGACAAATCGCAAGTTAAAAAAAAAAATATTCTGTAAAATATAAAAAAAACAAGTAGAAAAACTATTTTATGCAAGTACAAAACATCGACGTCCCACTGGGGTGAGTTTTCCTTGCCCGTATGTGGGCTTTGTACCGAGGATGTCGTTGTGGCTTGTGCAGCCCTTTGAGACACTTGTGATTTAGGGCTATATAAATAAAGATTGATTGATTGAAAAAAGACTGGCAAGTAACAAAAACTAATTTCTGCAAGTAAAAATACGATTTGCAAATATAAAAACATTTTTTGCAAGTAAAAAAACATTTCAAAAGTAAAAAAAAGCCTGGCAAGTAACAAAAACTAATTTCTGCAAGTAAAAATACGATTTGCAAGTATAAAAACAATTTTTTGCAAGTAAAAAACGATTTGCAAGTATAAAATCACTGTTCTGCAAGTAAAAAGATTTGCAAATATAAAAAACAATTTTTTGCAAATAAACAAACAATTCGTAAGTAAAAAAAACAAAAACGATTCCAAGTAAAAAAAACTTTTTTTGCAAATAAAAAAAATATTAACAGGTAAAAAAAACTTTTTTTTGCAAATAAAAAAAATATTAACAGGTAAAAAAAATATTTTCTGCAAGTAAAAAGAAGTTTCCAGACATAAAAAATTATTTTCTGCCCGTCAAATAAAATGATTCGCAAGTAAAAAAAAAAAAATTTCTGCAAGTATAAAAATTATTCCCAAGTATAAAAACAATTTTTCGCAAGTAAAAAAACTATTCTCAAAAATAAAAATAAAATTCTGCAAGTAAAAAATGTACTCACAGGTAAAAAAAATCTGCAAATAAAACGATTCGCAAGTGAAAAAAAAAATGTTTACAAGTAAAAAATGTTTTCGCAAGTATAAAAAATATTTTCTGCAAGTAAAAAAAATATTAACAGGTAAAAAAAAATCTATTTTCTGCAAGGGCAGGCATGTGATTTGAACTTAATGAAAAAAACTGAAAATAAGCCAGGGGTCTGAGGGCTGCAGGTCCCCAGCCAGGTCCAGGGCGGTGCCCTGGTGGGGCGACAAAGCTCCTGGCTTTTCAGCAATTGAACATGCAAAAAGTAGCAAAAAAAAGCACCATTTAAAGATGTTTTAGTGTTAAAGAATTGAAAAATTATGAACAGAGTTTACATAAATACATACCCCATTCATCCAAATGAATCACTATGTGTGTTTCAGTCACTATGTTATTTAGTCACTACAATAATTACCACTTGTGTTCACATCCACAGGAACCACATGGGTTAGCCTACTCTATACAGTATTTACAACCTTACTAGTATTCACTTCACAGCCACAGATGGTTCATCTGGTTATTTACATTATTTATACATTACTTTGGTTAATTCACACATTACTTTGGCATTTTTGCTTTGATGGCTCTGACATGAGCCTTCCTGGCAAATTTCTGAGCAGCTAGCATTTTCCTTTTTGTTTCTGCTTTAGTAGATTCTGCTTTGGATTTGGAATTTATGTCTCTTTGACTCCCTCTCCACTTCTAACTGCTCCAAATGCAAAAATCCTGCAGGAGTACAAACAATGTTTCCTCTATTAGCTAACTTTCTTTATCTGAATAGCCATTTGTGATTTATAGCATGAAATAACAAATATTTTGCAGTCATGTTGTTTATGTTTCCAAATGATTCAACTATTCAATGTCAAAATATAAACAGTAGAAATAATGAAAAAAATGTCAGCTACTGTCTTGTTCTAAAACACCAATGAAAATGAAATGTAACATTTAGACAGGCTATACTGTAGCAAAACTCCTCACATGTCTGCCTCAATCATGTGTGTTCTTAAATGTGTATTCCACATCTTCCATGTCGAGAGCAGTTTTGATTTGTACTTACATGGTAAACAACTAAAATAATGTTTTGGGCATTTTTTTATCCAGACGCATACATATGTCCAAATGTGGCCAAGTAGACACATTGTGGGTTTCCTGGACGTCGTCGCTAAAAGAAAAATTTAAAGAGGAGAATCACTCTGCCATCTTCCACTAGTTGTTTTAATATATAAATCGCCCGCTTGAATGTTCCCTCTTCTCTTCTCCGACTCTCTCGTCGTCATTTGGGATGTGCACGTCTGTTGTGATTTCCCTTTCTGGTTTGTAGATCCGCCCTATCTTGCCTCCGATTGACCTGTCCGTAGTGTTTTTCCCTAATCTTAACCAATCGTGACTCATCTTAGTCAACCAACCAAACAATCATGGATTTTCTTATACGTAAACTAACCAATCATCATTGATGTTTCCCGTATATTTTGTGCCCTGCCCGTGGAGTTGCTTCGCTACGTAGCTTTAATTTTTAAGTTAATAATTTTAATAGAAAATTTTAGTTTTTACCATTGGATTATCAAAAACCGTACTCATTACGGGAGAACCGTAGTTGTTGGGAGGTATGGCAAAGAGACGCATCAAGATTTTAACACACATTGTAGGTCGGAAAAAACTAAGAAAAACGGAAAATAATTTTCTATATTTTTACAGAGATAAAAAAGACGGATTTCCGACTATAGACAAAAAAAAATCACATGCCTGGCAAAAAAAAACGATTCGCAAGTAAAAAAAAAAAAAGTAATTTCTGCACGTAAAAAAACTATGTGTATATATATATATATATAGTATATGTACACACATATGTATACAAATGTTTATATACATATATACATGTATTGACACATATATACACATACAAACATATATATAAATATATATGTATATCACACACACACATATATGTTATCATATATATATATATATATATATATATATATATATATATATATATATGTCTAATATGTTGTTGCTATGATAGAATTTACATTAGTTTAGGGCTTTTATAGCTAACAGCACCCAAAGCTAATGCGCGTGCACGTGTTACGTATGTCCTACTTACGTCATTACGTCCGAGAAGTGGTAAGAGGGCGGGATATAACGCTTAAAAAACATTGGAAAGTTAGCGCCTGCTAGGCATCTGTATAAATGTTGCAAACAGATGCCTTAATAATATTTTTTGTGTAATCATTACAAACTAAACATTGTGAATATTTTATATTTATGATAATCAGCGTGTGAATTTAAACCAAAAAACTAAATGCAAATATTCTTGCAGCGTCTTTTAATATTCAGGGTTTTTTTAAATTAGTTAAAAATGCATGGACATAATATAACGTATGGAATTCCATATTCAAAAATGTCATCATAAATATAAAAACAGGAGACAAACGAATGGGTAGAGGTCATTAGCTACTACCATAAATTCCGGACTATAAGTCGCTACTTTTTTCCTCCGCGTTGAACCCTACGGCTTATAAAACGGTGCGACTAATTTGCGGATTTTTCTTTGCTAACGGCCATAATGCAAATAGTTTTCTAAAAAAAAAAGGCAAATACACTGAAAATGTGTGATATTGTTTGTGCGATGGTGTCAACTTTTCTTAAGTTCACTTACAGCAGGTGCTGCAGTGTCCTTCCATTTAGTGCTTTCAACCGAAAGTACGAGTGTTCCTCTGTCTTTTAGCCATCCATAGTGTTTCTACTCGTATGGATTCTTCATTCATCACTCCAAGCAACGTTTGTAAGTTATACAATGTAACTAAAACATTTCTTACTTACTAAACCGTCCCGTGTGTGATGTCTGTGAGGGTGTTTTAATGGATATTTGTACTGCTATTGTCATGTAATCAAGCTGGCGTCGTTAGCATTAGCTAATATGCTAACACGCTTACGAGTGTCTGTTAGTATTATTAACTTACAATGGCATTCTTTTTGTATTGTTTCAGTTTCGTAAATTCACCAAAACGTCACCCTGGAGTTATTGAGTCCGTTTTGCTGATTGGAGAGCTAGCTCACGCAGCTAGTGGGTCCATGACGATGACTTGTGTTTTGTTTGATCATCCGTTTTACTGCTGTGTTACAGATACCGTTTGGAAACAATTAAGGTGTGTAAATAAACATTTAAAAAATATTTCTGTAAATAACTCATTTTACAACGTATATATCTGCTGCTTATAGTCCGGTGCGGCTAATATATGGGAAAATATGTTTGTCTTAAAATTTTGTGGTGTGGCTTATATACTGGTGTGCTCTATAGTCCAGTAAATACGGTATGTTGGATAATAAAGCTCGGCCAGTAATAAAGAAGCAAAAGAAGTCATGTTGCCATCCACTCACGTGCTGCATCTGAAGCGTCAGCCGCTCCCGCTGGCTCTCTGGCTGACTTGGGATCAGCTCCTGGGTTTCCTCGCACTTCCTCTTCAGCTCCTCCAGTCGCGCTCGCTCCTCCTCCAGACGCTCTCGCTCCTGCTGGGAAACAGAGAGCTGAGCTGAGCGACTCGCCGACCTGACTGGAAGTGTTTTTTGTTTTCTTTCTCAGGGTGTGCTCCCGAGATGCGTATCTGCTCCACAGATGAGTCCTGTGAGCAGTCATCGTGCTGGGAACCATCACTCACCATCGATACCAGTGTGTGTTTACGTTAAGAGGATCATGACACATTCACAGGAAGTGCTGATGTTTCTTACTTTCGGTTTGTCTGCAGGTTTGGTCTGGGCTCGCTGTTGCAGTTCTCCCAGCTTCTGCTCGTGTTTCAGCAGCTGCGCCTTCTCCGTCTGCAGTTCTCCCTGGAGCAGGGCGATCTCCAGCTGCAGCTGAGAGCACGCGAGAGGCGGGAGTCTTAGCAGCGAGGAAGTAATCTCTCTTTGACCACATGGTCGCTTATCAACAAGCATATTACACAACACAACCAGTGTTGGAAGGGACAAACTGCTCAGTCAGCACTTTTTTTTACGGCGCTACGGTTTGACAGTTGCCATAGCAACGTTTTACAGCGAATGCAGAGGTGGATAAAAGTGCTAGTTCCTGACCATGATCCTACTCATGATACTTGAAATGTACCTACTGCCATCAACATCGGGAGGCTACCTACAGCCACAGCAGTTAATACCATTTTTTTTGTGGACCGAGATACACTGTAATTACAGACCCTAGCGGTTATTTTCGTGTTGACGATGCACCCAGCGGCTATAGAAGAGAATACTTTTCATTAGAGATGTCCGATAATGGCTTTTTTGCCGATATCCCGATATTGTCCAACTCTTAATTACCGATTCTGATATCAACCGATACCAATATATACAGTCGTATTAACACATTATTATGCCTAATTTTGTTGTGATGCCCCGCTGGATGCATTAAACAATGTAACAAGGATTTCCAAAATAAATCAACTCAAGTTATGGAAAAAAATGCCAACATGGCACTGCCATATTTATTTTTGAAGTCACAAAGTGCATTATTTTTTTTAACATGCCTCAAAACAGCAGCTCGTAATTTGGGACATGCCCTCCCTGAGAGCATGAAGAGGTTGAGGTGGGCGGGGTTGGTGGGGCAGGGTTTTAGTAGGGGGCAGCGGGGGGTGTATATTGTAGCGTCCCGGCAGAGTTAGTGCTGCAAGGGGTTCTGGGTATTTGTTCTGTTGTGTTTATGTTGTGTTACGGTGCGGATGTTCTCACAAAATGTCTTTGTCATTCTTGTTTGGTGTGGGTTCACAGTGTGGCGCATATTTGTAACAGTGTTAAAGTTGGCATTCACTTGTGTGTGTGAAAAGCTGTAGATATTATGTGATTGGGCCGGCACGCAAAGGCAGTGCCTTTAAGGTTTATTGGCGCTCTGTACTTCTCCCTATGTCCGTGTACCACTCCGTACAGTGCCGTTTTAAAAAGTCATAAATTTTACTTTTTGAAACCGATATTACATTTTAAAGCATTTATCGGCCGATAATATCGGCAATCCGATATTATCGGACATCTCTACTTTTCATGTATATCTGTAGTAGGGCTGTACGGTATAATAAAGTACGGTGTTACTAATGAATTAAAAACTGTACTATAGTGCTTCTTAAAAATACCGGTCCTTTTTTTCTCCCGGACATGACGGCGCGCCGTTGTCACATCATGTCATTGCTAGTGAAACAAGCAGAGGAGCATGTTACAGGCTGACGCACGGAGTACTTACAAGCAGAAACAGCGTGCAGACACAAGAGAGAGAATGGACGCATTTTGGCTTAAAAACTAACAATAAAGTTGAAGCTACAAACACTGAAGCGCCGCTCTGCAAGAGGTGCTTAGCATCTTGCAGATCCAAACAAGCCAAAACAACAACAAAAAACTGAACTGTCCTGTGTGCCCTGCTCTGCCAACACGTGCATACACACAGAAGTCCCTCTGGTGCCCTCACAAAAGATCAGCAATCACAAAAAATCCCTAACTTTAACAACCCTATTGCTACAATAATACACATTTAAAAAGCAGAATTCCACTTACAGTACATTAGGAAGGGAGCAGACAGAGGACGAGCAGTAAGGGGTGGGAAGAAAGGGCCCTGTGTGTGTTGTCTTAGATGAGAGGTAGTCTTCTCCTCCGCAGTGAAATAAGTCCGCTTTGGCAAATTTTTACACAAAAGTTATTTCTCATCACAATTAAAAACTTGCTGTGGTACGACGTCTCCGCCTCTTTGATCGACATCTTTGAGATTGAAGTTCTGTTCTGCAGAAATCTGCCTCCGTCGCTGCTCCGTAAACATGCCCCGCCCACTCTGCCCCACTCTGTTTGTGCCCTATCTGCAAGAAGCAGAGCTTCATATGTCAGTTAAAAGTGCAGATTTTAACCATTGGAATAATTTCTATAGTTTGAAAACATCCAGCGGGCCGCATTGAAAGGTTAATTATGTTGTAATATGCCCAGGTAGCCCAGTTAACTGTTTTTTTTAATGCTGTTTTGTGACTTTGAACCCTTATTGGCTGGTTCTGAGACAGGAATGATTGCTTCAGTCTTATTTTACCGGAAGTGAGTTTTGCTTTTTGAAGCAGCAGATTTTTCAGCACTGAATTTTTTTCTACACAGATTTTTTTTATAGATATACACTTTTTTTACACTAAATTTTCATACACTGTATTCTTTTTATACTGTTTTTTTTTTACACAAAAATGTTTTACACTGAATTTTTTTATACTCTTTCATTTTTTTACACTTTATTTTTATAACCTTTTCTTTTTTTTTTTACAAATAATATTTATACACTAAATCTTTATACACTGAATGTTTTGCACTGAATTTTTCAGCACTGAATTTTTTTTTATTGAATTTTTTACACTGACATTTTTTTTACACTGATTTTTTTACGATTAATTTTTATACATGGAATTTTTCAGCTCTGAATGTTTTACACTGAATGTTTAAACACACGCATCTCGCTAACAAATTTGTTTTCAATGAAATTGCTAGCATAATTTGATGTAAAAAATATTCAGTACACAAAATTCAACGCAAAAAATAGAGTTACGTACATAAAATCAGTGTTTAAAAAAAAAAAAGCTTTTGTAATAAAGACACAAATCCTCTATAGCTTCCTCAATCCCTTCAATAGGAGCAAGCACAAATTGGCTGCCAGTGGGACACAAAATGAATGAATAAAGCGTTAGTACACAGGACACTAAAAGTTGGCAAACAGAGGGATTCGTAAATCGAGCTTCAACTGTAGTAGAAAGTCATTTCCACAAAAGAAGAAGAGAAATCATTCTTACCTCAATCTTCAGTTCCTCCTTCTGCTGGTCGAGCTCTGCGATTCTCTGCTGGAGCTTGGAGGGCGACGACCAGAGCTTCATTGAGCCCACCTCTGTCTTCTTCACGCAGGACTGATGGACAACACATCTCGTGCTTTATTTTACAAACACGCTGCTGTTTTGAGTAGAATAAAAACAATCACAGAGGGCACGGGTGTCTAAATGTTTCCAGCGAGGGCCACATAAGCCAAAATGTAAGGATTTTGATACCTTTGGTAAATTAAAGATATTAAAACCAATACAATTTACTGTAAGTCGATCAATATATGCTAAGTTATCTGAACACAACATCCAATTCAATCATAAAAATGGCTAAATGTACTAGAGATACCAATACTACAGTAGTATTGGCCACTCAACGAGATCAAAACAATCAGACCATGCTGTTCAGTATCGGGAATGGCACAGGCAGCATTACTAACATTAGCATGCTATCGTTTTTTACCCAATTTTGCAGCCGAGCGCCTCAGACTCATGATAACTTGGTACCTGACACATACTAACCAGCATACCAACCAATTTTACAGCCAAATAGTGTCGTCCCTATACCACTATTTTGGTACCGGTACCAAAATTATTTTGATATTTTTCAATACTTTTCTAAATAAAGGGGGACCACAAAAATTGCATTCTTGGCATTATTTTAACAAAAATTCTTAGGGTACATTAAACATATGTTTCTTATTGCAAGTTTGTCCTTAAATAAAATAGTGAACATACTAGACAACTTGTCTTTTAGTAGTAAGTAAGCAAACAAAGGCTCCTAATTTAGTCTGCTGACATATGCAGTAACATATTGTGTCATTTTCCATTCTATTATTTTGTCAAAATTATTCAGGACAAGTGGTAGAAAATGAATTATTAATCTACTTGTTCATTTACAGTTAATATCTGCTTACTTTCTCTTTTAACATGTTTTATCTACATTTCTGTTAAAATGTAATAATTATTTATTCTTCTGTTTTTTGGATGATTTACATTAGTTTTGGATGATACCAAAAATTTGGGTATCAATCCGATACCAGGTCATTACAGGATCATACATTCAAAGTCCTCATGTGTCCAGGGACATATTTCTTGAGTTTATAAACATAATATAAATTTAAAAAAACCGAAAGATGATGTTGTGATGCCAGAACATATCGACGTAATTATAGTAGTATCGACTCAATATGCTCCTGTACTTGGTATCATTACAGTAGATGTTAGGTGTAGATCCACCAATGGCGTTTGTTTACATTTTGACGCCGGTGAGCTACGGTGTGTAGTGAAGCATGTTTAACTATTCCTCGTCCTGCAGGGATGATACTTGTAAGAAACTTACTTTATTTGTCGCCATGGAGAACAGGATTAGTGATTTAGAAGTAGCTAAAACACCGCCGACTGCGGCTGGACTTTAGCCGCTAGCTAGCAAGCCATGTCTTAAAGCACCTCTTCCTGAGGGCGTTTCAGTGTTATAACTTCACCTTTATCGTTAGTTTTTAAGCCAAAATGCGTCCGTTCTCCCTTTTCTGTCTACACACTGTGTCTGTTTGTAAGTACTCTGTGATTGTGTGCCGCCGAACATGCTCCTCTGCTCGTAAACCAGCAATGACACGGCGGTATAGTACTGAATATGATTCATTAGTATCGCGGTACTATACTAATACCGGTATACCGTACAACCCTACAGCCAAACACCTCAGAGTCGTATAACTTAGTACTTTATACATGCTAACTAGGAATGTCCGATAATGGCTTTTTGCCGATATTCGATATTCCGATATTGTCCAACTCTTTAATTACCGATACCGATAACAACCGATACCGATATATACAGTCGTGGAATTAACACATTATTATGCCTAATTTGGACAACCAGGTATGGTGAAGATAAAGTCCTTTTTTTAAAAATTAATAAAATATAATAAGATAAATAAATTTAAAACATTTTCTTGAATAAAAAAGAAAGTAAAACAATATAAAAACAGTTACATAGAAACTAGTAATTAATGAAAATGAGTAAAATTAACTGTTAAAGGTTAGTACTATTGGTGGACCAGCAGCACGCACAATCATGTGTGCTTACGGACTGTATCCCTTGCAGACTGTATTGATATATATTGATATATAATGTAGGAACCAGAATAGTAATAACAGAAAAAAACAACCCTTTTGTGTGAATGAGTGTGAATGAGTGTAAATGGGGGAGGGAGGTTTTTTGGGTTGGTGCACTAATTGTAAGTGTATCTTGTGGTTTGTATGTTGATTTAAAAAAAAACAAAAAAAAACGATACCGATAATAAAAAAAACGATACCGATAATTTCCAATATTACATTTTAAAGCATTTATCGGCCAATAATATCGGCAGGCCGATATTATCGGACATCTCTAATGCTAACTGTTAGCATGCTAACTTTTTAAGCTAATTTTTAGGGGTGTGGGGAAAAATCGATTCGAATTCGAATCGCGATTCTCACCTTGTGCGATTCAGAATCGATTCTCATTTTTTTTAAATCGATTTTTTAATTTTATTTTATTATTTTTATTAATCAATCCAACAAAACAATACACAGCAAAACCATAACAGTACAATCAAACCCGACCCAGCAACACTCAGAACTGCAATAAACAGAGCAATTGAGAGGAGACACAAACACGACACAGAACAAACCAAAAGTAGCGAAACAAAATTGAATATTATCAACAACAGTATCAATATTAGTTACAATTTCAACATAGCAGTGATTAAAAATCCCTCATTGACATTATCATTAGATATTTATAAAAATAAAAAGAACAATATTGTCACAGTGGCTTACACTTGCATCGCATCTCATAAGCTTGACAACACACTGTGTCCAATATTTTCACAAAGATAAAATAAGTCATATTTTTGGTTCATTTAATAGTTAAA